>NC_141032.1:39080000-39152500 GCF_052040795.2 Danio rerio
TATTTTTGCTTTTGTTTCTGGAATCATACTTCATCAAACTCGAACTCTGTCGTGGTCCATTCTGCTCCGCATCCCATGTCTATCGGCATATGTGGTGAGCCACTAGGTGAACTGGTAACACTGGAAAACCCATCGAAGACGGAGGTAATCAGTCTGCGGTAGTGCAAAAAGGAACAGAAACTGTCGGTGGCATAACATTCGTTTTACCGCTGAAATGCAGCCGGATACCTCTGGGTACAAATTTCATGATCTCCAGAAATGTAGACCTGGGTTTTGTATCTACAATAATCCTATGTTATTGATGTTGTTGTTGTTTTAATTAACAGTCAAAACATAACACACACTGCAAAAAATATATGATCAATTAGTCCTGACAGCATCTGCTTTTAGGTAAATGTAACTTATTAAACCAAGTTAATCACCTTCTAACTCTATTTAATGAGTTACACAAACTCTTTTAGTTCAGATTAATGTAATATAAGTTCAATGGACTCATAAGGCTAATTTGATTCAGCTTAAAAATTTAAGGCAACCAGAATTTCTTACAGTGCAGTAATAATACAGTGACGGCTCGCAATAATGAACCATGCTGAAACAAAGCTTGTTGTCCTCTTGTGACAAACAGACACACAGCTCTACATTTAAAATAATAAGGTTGAGTGTGTAAAAGACATGATATGTCTTCAAATAAATTGATTGGAACTTTCTGGCACACACTATGCCTAATGGTACTATTGACAGTGTAATCTCAAGCCTGACCAGGGGGACCTTTACCCAATCATACTGTACTGAACCTAGAAATGAGCCATTGCTTTCTCAGAATTATCAGATGAAAGGTCACAATTATAATTTGTTTTCATTCCATGATGGAAACAAGCTTCCTTAGTCCTGAGAATACTCTATAATGTTTGCGATCTATTCAGTTCTTTTAGCAAGAGTCCTTCCAGAGATTCCACATTACGATCAGCAGCCGTCCGGCTCAAATCAATCGTATAGCTGGTTTGGCTTGTCTGCAACAGTTCTCTGTAGAGCAGCTCATCTCTTCCTCATCACACAAGTGGAAAGATCACTTACACATCTTCACCCCCTGACAGTTTCTGGACCCAAGCCCTCATATAATATCGCTCTAGGGCTAAGTGAATGGTCTCTTTGGATCTACCCTCTCCATTGGAAACCTTAATGACTCGGATGAGAATGACTTTCCCGCACGTTTAACCTCTCTTCTTTTATCACACGCTTCAAACAGACTAGAGCTGTTAGTCCACATCCTGAGAAGTCCCTTCAGACGCTCCATTTGTAGAGAACGGCAGCTGTAATATCTCCGGGTGAAGCAGTCCAACGTGAATGGTGAAGGATGCCTGGGCAGAGGAGCAGTGGATTGTTTCAGCAGTGGTAATCTAATCAAGATGGTTAAAATGAATGAACATAGAAGCATTCGAGAAGCTATATTTATTATAAAAGTTAGTTCCAAACTGAAGATTAAGCTCATAAGTGGGATTTCAAAAGCTCTAATGTAATGATGTAAAGTAATGATTTAGAAAAAATACTGTAACCCTTTTATACAGGGACCAACTCCCTCTATTAACTTGTTGCTTACAGTATTAGTTAGCATTTCATTAATTTATTCATTAATTTTCCTTCGGCTTAGTCCTTATATTTATCAGGGGTTGCTATGGTGAATGAACCACCAACTATATATGTTTGCTTATGTCCGTCCAGCTGTGACCCAATACTGGAAAACACCCATACACTCACATTCATCGACTTATACACTACAGCCAATTTGGTTCAACCAATTTACTTATTGCGTATTTTGAACTGTTTTGGAAACTGCAGCACCCGGAGGAAACCCACGGCAACATGGGGAGAACATGCAAACTCCACAAAGAAATGCCAATTGGCCCAGCCGGCACACGAACAGCAACTTTCTTGCTTTGAGGCAACATTGCTAACCACTAAGCCACTGTGCCGCCTAGTTAGCATTTATTAAAGCAAATATAAATGTCTACCTGATTATATTCTACGTCCCTTATTCATAATGGGATATGCAAGATGTCTACAACAACTATGTTAGTAAATGTTAATAAGCAATAGTTTACTGCTAATAATTGGAGTTTGAGACAAAATTGGTAATAAATAGTTAATATGTGCTCCTTATGCTAAAGACTTGGCAAAAAGTCTTGTTTAAAGTGTTATAAGACATAAAACCAACGACTATACGGAGCTAATAAAATTTGGTACACCTTCTTGCTGCAGCTCCCTAATTGGTGAATTTGTCTGTACAGCATCATGGATAATGCAGTTTATATCCCAAATTTGGTTGTAAAACATGATTATTTTTAAAAGTTACAACTTATTGCTGTGAAAGGATGGCATGAACAAAGCATAAATACAATGTTGAATCACCGAATGCTTCTTCATTTGTAAGGCAACTTGGACAAAAGCATCTGCTAAATGACTGAATGTAAATGTAAACCATCAGACAACAACACTGTAGCTCACATAAGTGTTTTCAGTTATTTTTACAAATCAATATAAAGTATTTGACTTCAAGAAAATTAACTGTTGCAATCTAAGGCAGTGCATTCTGAGAAATTAAGCATTCAACAATTGGTTAAAATATGGTTAAATACTTTTTTTGTGATGTATACACTACCTGACAAAAGTCTTGTCATCAATCCCACTTGTAAGAGCAATAAATAATCAATTGACTTCTAGTTGATCATTTGGAAAAGTGGCAGAAGGTAGATTTTCAACCCAGGCTCATTCTGGAATTGTAGCCCCGCGGACATTTCTGGAGACCGCGAAATATGTCCCGGGAGGTACATATTTGTGCAGTTTTTGTTTTCGCTAATTCGCGAGAGGCTGCGGTGTGCACTTTTTCGCGTCTCGAGCACGCGCCGTTCGCGTCCGTGCTGTTCTCGCGTAAAAAGCTGCCGGAGGCCGCTGTCGAGCTGCCGTCTGTCCGACTGGCTGACTGACTGAATGACTAAATAATTGACTGGGCGGCCAGCCAGCCAATCAGCCAACCCAGCCACCCACCCTCCTAGTCCCCCTTCCCTAAACCCAAATGAAGATTTACAAAAGCCGTCCAAAAAAAGAAAAACATTCGTCCGATTTTGACCGCGTTTTCGGATTTCACCACATTCTCGCCCCATTATGTGGTCGCTTTATTTTTTGCTTTATAAGTCGTTCGCTTTATTTTTTGGATTCTGTTTTTTGTCTTAACTGATTTCTGGAACTGCTTTTTTCCAGACTCGAACCTGGTCGTCACCGCGGCCGGCTCCTCCGGGCCTCCGCTCCGTCGACATAACACGACGAGCTAACCGGACAAACTGAAGGAGGACGAGCTGTCGAAGGAGCACACGAAGGAGGTGAGCTGTGAGCAGGCGAGCGCGAAGAAGAGCGGCGTCACACAGTAGTGTTCGCCTGAAAAAACTAAATGCAGCCATACGTACCTCCGTCCACGTAAATCGTGTTTTCCAGAAGCGTCCGCGGGGCTACGTTTTCAGAATGAGCTTGGGTTGTAGATTTTTCTCATGAATCATCTGTTGAACTGCATCGCAATCATCACAAATACTGCAGAAGACCTATTGAAACCCGCATGGACCCAAGATTCTTACAGAAATCAGTCAAGTTTGGTGAAGGAAAAATCATAGTTTGGGGTTTTATTTTATGGGGCATGCAAGAAATCTACAGAATTAATGGCACTAGGCTTTCTAGAAACATTCTTGCAGGTGTGTTGAGGCAAGTTGGAGCTAAAATCTGCAGGACACCGTCCCTCCAGGACTTAGTTTGGACACCCCTGTCCTAGATGAACAGTCCGACAGCTCTCTTGCTGCAGTGCATGCCAGTGTGTGTATATGTGGTCACGTCATGTGCGTTTTCAGCGTTGTAGTGTAGACGGAGAGTTGTTCAGAAAACGGTTGGCTGGACGAAGATCGTTTTCATTCTAAACGCCGTTTTAAAACTAAAACGTATTCATGTAAACAGGGCCTCATACTTCAGCCTCCTCATCAAAGTCCCTGAAAGCAAAAAAAGGTCAAGGTGCTCCATAGTTGGCCAGCCAGATCACCAGATATCAACATTACTGAGCATGTCTAAGATAAGATGGAGGAGGCATTGAAGATGAATCCAAAGAATCTTGATGAATCTGAATAAAGTCATGCAGAGATGTATGGATGCAGTCCATCAAGCTCATGGGAGTCATAAACAACATTAATTTATTTTCACTGCAACATGACTTTATTCTATACTGTACATTATTTCTTTTAAGTGACGACTTTTATCTAATCAAAGTCAGACCTTACTGCCCTAATTAAAAATCAAGGCGTGATCATATTTTATTTTGGTTAAATAAGCGTAATATAGGGGCCTTTGTCTTTCAAGTGAGCCACTTCTGATACCAAATGATCAACTAGAAGTCAAGTTATTATTTGTTGTTCCTAATACTTGGAAAGGCGACAAGACCTTTTTGAGGTAGCGTAAATGAGAATACATGAATTGACAATTAGAGCATCATGACTGCCTCAGATTCAGAATGTAAAATTATCCTCGGCTGAATTCTGTACAACACACATGATTTCTAATATTAATACATGCGGTCTGGATCTTGTGATTCCTGAAAATGCCTTTCCACTGTTGTGCGCAGGATCCATCAAGCGGTCAGTGAGTGGACGGTGGGTGGCCTGCGAATATAACGTCTTAGACCGAGACTAAGGAGATGCAGAACCACTCATGTATATTGATGTAAGAGCCTTACAGACTTAAAGGAAAACTAAATGAAGAATAGCTGAAGCATTCAATCACTCACAGTGAGTTTGACCAGAGCCACATGATCTGTGCCTTTCATTACCACACTGATGAGGAATAAAGGGAAATAAAAGCAGTTTTGTGGACACCCACGCCAATCTAAATAAGCTTTCATCTCATGCTCGCTAACAGCTCAGTCCAGTCTGGGTTTTATTCATTGTCTGAGTCGCTGTTTAACAGTTATTGCCATTGTAGTACTCCAAGTTCCTTTTCACATTCAGATTTTAACGCGTTCCAAGTGACAAGCCAAGGAAGTAGCCAAGAGTGTTACACTTGAGTTATTGGGCCGAAAAACAAAAAAACATGTCAGTCGATTTTCAACAAAATCACAAGCTGCCCAAAGAACACCCAGGTTTATGGGCTTTTTGAAATCTAGGGAATGTTTTTATGTTTACTGTGGAGAAAAGCACAGACTTCATTGCGTCTCTGGTGGGTTCAACTCTACAGAGGTCACCGCTGCATCTGTCAGAGATCTGCGTGAAGGTGTTAAAAGATGAACTAATAAATCACTCATATCAGAACTGGTCATAAATGTTGCTTTAGTTTATAGTTTAGGAGTGACATGCATTTTGCTTAACTAGAACTGTCCTC
Organism: Danio rerio; assembly: GCF_052040795.2. Lineage (NCBI taxonomy): Eukaryota > Metazoa > Chordata > Actinopteri > Cypriniformes > Danionidae > Danio > Danio rerio. The sequence continues at coordinate 39,085,404 of NC_141032.1, forward strand.
CATTTCATATTGCCAATATCTAAAAATGCTAATAATATATGTCTGAAATTTTAATTATATACATTTAAAAATGCTGGGAAGTTTTAACCCAGCATTAGGTAAAATAAGGACAAACTCAACATTTTTCAATTAAATTTGAATTACTTTTTTAATCCAATGGCTGGCTTACCCAAAATTTGGGTTCAAGCGACTAAGCATTTTTTTGATTTATACTTACCGCCCATTTTATTAGGTACACCTGTCCAACTGCTCATTAACGCAAACTTCCAATCAGCCAATCACATGGCAGCAACTCAATGCATTTAGGCATGTAGACATGGTCAAGATGACCTTTTGCAGTTCAAACAGAGCAATCGGAAGAAATGGGAATTTAAGTGACTTTGAATGTGGCATGGTTGTTGGTGCCAGATGGGCTGGTCTGAGTATTTCAGAAACTTCTGATCTACTGGGATTTTCACACACAACCATCTCTAGGGTTTACAGAGAATGGTCCGAAAAAGAGAAAATATCTAGTGAGCAGCATATCTGAGGCCATAAATGCCTTGTTGATGCCAGAAGTCAGAGGAGAATGGCCGGTCTGGTTCGAGCTAATAGGAAAGCACCAGTGACTCAAATAAGCACTCGTTACAACTGAGGTATGTTGAAGAGCATCTCTGAATGCACAGCATGTTCAACCTTGAGGCGGATGGGCTACAGCAGCAGAAGACCACTCTGGGTGCTGCTGCTGTCAGCTAAGGACATGAAACTGAGGCTACAATTCACACAGGATTACCAAAATTGGACAATAGAAGATTGGAAAAATGTTGCCTGGTCTGATGAGTCTTGATTTCTGCTGCAACATTCAGATGGTAGGGTCAAAATTTGGCGTTAACAACTTGAAACCATGGATCCATCCTGTCTTGCCTTGTATCAATGGTTCAGGCTGGTGGTGGTGATGCAATGGTTTCTTGAACATGACAATGAGTTCACTGTACTTAAATGGCCTCCACAGCCACCAGATTTTAATCCAGTAGAGCACCTTTGTGATGTAGTGGAATACGAGATTCGCATCATGGATGTGCAGCCGACATATCTGCAGCAACTAGACTAGAGAACTAGAGAACTCTATACAACAACAATAAGACAGTTGAGAACTCTCAACTAGAGCTCTCTGCTATCATGTCAATATGGACCAAAATTTCTAAAGGAATATTTCAAGTACCTTGTTGAACCTATACCATGAAGGATTGTGGCAGTAGTGAAGGCAAAGGGAGTCTAACCCGGTACTAGTATGGTGTACCCAATAAAGTGGCCATTGAGTATATTTGTTTATTGTAATAAACACAATTCAATGTGTTTTCATTCATTCATTCATTTTCTTTTCGGATTAGTCCCTTTATTAATCAGTGGTCGCCACAGCGGAATGAACCGCCAACTTATTCAGCCCATGTTTTACGCAGCTGCAACCCATCTCTGGGAAACATTCATACACACTCATTCACACTCATAGACTATGGACAATTTAGCCTATCCAATTCACCTGTACCACATGTCTTTGGACTGTGGGAGAAACCGGAGCACCCGGAGGAAACCCACGCGAACGCAGGGAGAACATATAAACTCCTCACAGAACCACCAACTGTCAACTTCCAACCACCAACCAAAGCTTCCTACTGTGCCACTGCATCGCCCTCAATGTGTTTAGTTATAGATGATTAATATTGACTAAACACTGAGCAATGGACTAGAGTGAATGAAGCGTTTATAAAATGTGTGTGTGATCAGTCTTAATAGTCAACAGCTGTATGTAATCAGAAGGTGAACTGAAACTGGTGTGTGACTAGGGCATGATGGGAGATGTAGTCCAAGTGAATGATGGGGAATGTTCTCTAGCGATCCGCAATGGCAACACCGGTGGCAATCACAACAGTATGTATTTGTATATGTTGAATTCTAGAATATGTAGAAAATACATGTATATAAATGTATTATTCTAAAAAGCGCTCTCACCTCACAGCAAGAAGGTCACTGGTTCGAGTCACTGCTGGGTCAGCTGGCATTTCTGTCTGGATTTTGCATGTTTTCCCCTTGTTTATGTGGGTTTCCTCCGGGTGCTCCGGTTTCGCACACAGTCCAAAGACATGTGCTGTAGGTCAATTGGGTAAGCTAAATTGTTCTTAGTTGTGTATGTGTGTATGTCCTGGTCCTCTAGATTGGGGGTTGAGCATTGGGCGAACAACTCGTCTCATAAAAACTAGATGTTACGAAACACCAATATGGTGTGGCTAAATTTCAGCTTCGATATAAATGGCCCTGGAAGTAAGATTTATATTCCCAAAAAGTGTTTAAAATAAGGTTTTATTAGTTAGTTATTTAATGTATTTACTAAAAAACAAACAATAAATATAAACAATACACACTTTTAAAGATTATTAAAGTGTTTATTCATCTTTGCTAATGTCAGTTAATGAAAAAAGTGCTTACATACAGGAATTTGGAACATAATATTGCATTCGCAAATGTTGAAATGCAATCAATAAATTCTTCCCAAGTATTGTTCATTCTTAAGTTTATGATAATAAATACATTAAACTAAACATTAACTAATGAAATCGCTTTGTAAAGTATAGTGAAAAATGTGCTTCTGACCGCTTGGCTGGCTTGATGGCAAACGAGCAGAATTTGGTAACTGGAGTAGACTGAACCTTAAGGGTGCAGACATGATTTTATTGATGATTCACATCTGTCTTTAGACTCTTCTGTGCTGAAGCCCACAAGACCCGGAGCCGACAAGGAGGAGGAACACAGAGAAGAAAAGACGGTCCATCTTAAACCCTTTATTGTAAGGCTCATCCTCTTTTCTCTTGATGCATGGAACATTTAAAATCAGCTGTAAAACATCGGTTAAGCACAGTGAAGAGTGAAAGACCGAAGAAATAAAAGACCACACACACACAGACACACTTTGTCACTTTTTTCCCTCAGATGTAAGCAGGCTGTGTTTGGAGAGGGGAAGGATGCATGTGTTGTATTGTTCGTTAAAACGCTACATGTGCTCATCTGGGATTTTGTTTATGTACACAATCTGAAATTGGAAGATTGACTTCCACACACGTTTTATACATTTAATATACATTGATAATAAGCAGGGCGACACGGTGGCTCAGAGGTTACCACTGTCACCTCACAGCAAGAAGGTCGCTGGTTTGAGTCCTGGCTGGGTCAGTTGGCATGTCCTTGCAGACTTTACATGTTCTCATGGGTTTCCTCTGGGTGCCCTGGTTTTTCCCACAGTCCAAAGACATGCGCTATAGGTGAATTAAATATGCAAAAATGGCCGTAGTGTACAGTATGTGAGTGAATGAGTGTGCATGAATGTTATTTCAATCATTTTTGACAATGCTTTTCTCAGGGTATAATAAGGAAAGGTGACTGTTAACTGGGGAGAATATTCTGCCTCTCCCGCACATCGGTGCGTGGCCTGTCTTTGTAACACGGTAGTTCATGTTACAGCTAAGTTTCTCTATACATTATGCTAGTTTATTTCATTCTGCTGTCTATATATTTAAACATGTAACTTACAATAATTAACAACTTTGCCTGCTTTAAGGCAAGAGATTCTTTCTCACATTAGTCACATTATAGTTTTTGTCAGTGGCTTTGGTGCATTTCTCACAACACTATTTTGTTTTCTCAAAACAATTAGTACAAATTGTAAGACCTAGTTGATAACCTGCAAAAGCGTGTCTCTTGCTCAAAATGGATAGCTCATTCCTCAAACCAAGTATTCAGGTCAATGAAAGTGTCAGTGCCATCAAGATGAAAAGTCCTGACACCATTGTTTATGAACAAGATCGTCAAATGGCTTTGTGATGTTTTCATAAGTTTACTCTGTACATTTTTTTACCAAGATTTTGGTGACACTTCATCATCTTGGAATTATAAGGTTCTCTCTGCGTTCTGAATGAATTTGAGATATTGAGTTTTTGCATTCCTTATATTGCTATAAGGAATGCAAAAACAATATGTGTGTAACTTTTAGTTTTTTAAATAAAAAGTCTTACAATGTAAACAACTTATAAAAACACGCCATAATGTAAATAAGTTGTCATTTACAGTTTTTCTCAGTTGCTTTAATGCCTTTCTCACAACACTTTTTAGATTTGAACAACAGTTAATGCATTTCTCAAACAATTAGTGCAAACTGCCGAATGAAGTGCTGTCCTGAAAATGTTCAAGACAGCACTGTATACTATTTGCACAGCTATTTAAAAACTACAGTAAAGTTAGACATCACGCCATTTAGTGAGGTATCTGAGTACAAGACACTGAATCTGTATGTTTCACAGTTTTACTGCATTTGCTCTTTGTAATTCACAGCATTGTGCAAAAGAATAAATACACCCTTATTTACAACAAACATAAACCTTCTTAGGGTAGAGCTGTGCACAACTGTAAACAATATTGCAGAATATATTGGAACTGAATCTACAACATTCATAGGTCTGAAAACCAATCATGAAATTGTTCAATTTATAAAATTATAGACATATAAAATTAGCTTGACAGATTTTGACAACTAGTTCAACATTGTTACAGTATATGTAAAGACTCGAGTAATGAAATGAGGACTATTAGTTTTATATGGAATGACTTTTTAGCATTTATGTTTAGTAATTTTGACTGACATGACTTAAGCAAATGGTAATGTAATAAACAACAGAGAGTTTACTAAACTTTACCATATACTTGGAGAGGACGAATTGACATCTAGACTAGCTGCAAAATATGTATACAACCTACACATCATAAGAAATGGTTAATGTAAACTCATGTATCTTTTTTAAATAATTTAAACTTTTTATTATTATTATTATTATTAATAATAATAATAATATTATTATATTTATCGAATGTATTTTTTGTGTCATTATATCTTATCTGTATTATTATTAATTTTTCAATGGTTTTAATATATTTCATATTTGAAGTGCTTTGGCAATACTGTACTTAATGTCATGCCAATAAAGCAACTTGAACTTGAACTTGAGTTGTATGAAAGCATTTGATGCATATCCAAAAGCATTTGCAATTTGTTGGAAGGAATGTAGGTCATACATACAGTAGGTCTGTAAATCATTCATGACATTGTTCAATTTATATAGAGTACATTTTCAGGAAAAAAAAAAATAATAATACATACATACATATATATATATATATATATATATATATATATATATATATATATATATACACATATATATAATTTGCTGATTTTGACATCTAGTTCAACAGTTTTGTATTTAATGACTCGAGTAATGAAATGAGGACTGTTAGTTTTATATGGAATGACTATTCAGCATTTACAAGTTTAGTTAATTTTGACTGACATGACATGATGCAATTGATGATTTTTTTTTTTTTGAGAAATGCATTAACTGTTGTGCAAATGTAAATAGTGTTGTGAGAAATGCACCAAAGCCACTGAGAAAAACTTAATAATTATATTGTAATTATATTGGAGTCAGATAAGTAATTGATTTTAACACGCCATCCTTCAGCTGCTTTTGTTTTTGATTATTGGTTCAGAATAGCAGCTACAGTATAGCACCTTTAATAACAATAATAGCACCTTTAGTAACTGTTATATGAAGGCAAAATCTTAGAGGAAAAAAAAAAAACTGTTGCGTTTAGTCTACACATCTGGCTTGCAAACTATTTCTGGCTCCTCACCGTCTGTTAGAGATACAATGTGTTATTAAAAAGACACATCACACTCATGAAGCCAAGAAATAGACAAAATACTGACTGTGTTTGCATTCAGCAAACATAACCCAGATGTTTTTTGGTTTTCAGGGTTTTTTTCCCGCCATCGTTGGTCATCTGAGTTCAATTTAAACACCAATTTCACATTCTGCTTTGCGTAAACATCACAAACCCTTTTGATATTCAGCTGGATCTTAGTTCAGCAACACTATGGCATTCTGTTCATAATTTTTGCAATAATCACATCCATGTGCTGTTATTAATGTCCGTCTTGCCCACAAAAATGACTTGAACGGAAGATGCCTGATGGTTAATTGCAGACTTACTAATACGAAGCCATCGTTCATCAGCTTCCTCTTTTAAACCAGAACAAACTGTGCCTGTTCCTCAAGCGTCTTCCTGGATATACTGGATGTACTGTACAGACGTGGCTCATGAATTTGCTTTGTCTAGTCTTTGTTCTTTAACAATGCCACCCGCAGACTATGAAGGCTACCTGAAGAGCCGCCATCGTCTCCGCAAACTCAGCATTCGTGTAATGGGCTTTACCTGAGATCCGGAAACGCTCTTCATAGCGGGGCAGCTTTGTACCCTGCAGGAGCGGATGGCGGGCTTGAAGGGGGAAAAAAATGAAAGAGGGTGTGCCCACTGGCAACGTTCAGCAATGTTGTTCACAGTGGTGATCTCAGCATGCACGTGTGGATCGGGAATATTGGCTGGATGTCAATTTTTTAATGGTGGTTGCCAAATATTTTGGGAAATATGGGATGTGTTGGAAATTTAAGCATATGCTAGAACAAATTGGCTATTAAAAGTTTCCTGTCTGTTTAGCATAATTTGATAAGTAATTAAATAATAATAATAAAAAGATTAGGATATTAATGTCTTCTTAATAGTGAGTTATGAATCCATATATCATTAATTAAATCAGATGGATGGATGGATGGATGGATAAATTCAAAGTACAGTTGCAAAGTTGCTCAAATATGTGTTGAATATTTAAAAATTAATTAATCATCAAATTAATTAAATGTGTAAATTATTGAAATAAATAATTATTTAAAGTAAGTACATTTTTAATGGTTGTTGGAAAATATTTGGGAAATATGGCATGTTTTGGAAATATAAGCAAGAACTAATTGGCAATAAAAAGTTTCCAGTCGGTTTAACATATTGAGAAATGATTAAAATAATAATATATAAAAAGATTAGTCTCCTTAAGTTTTTTTAACTTTGAATTATGAATACATTTATAATTGATTAAAATGATAGACAGACAGACAGACAGACAGACAGACAGACAGAGAGATAGATAGATAGATAGATAGATAGATAGATAGATAGATAGATAGATAGATAGATAGATAGATAGATAGATAGATAGATAGATAGATAGATAGATAGCACAGTTGCTAAAATTTATTTAGAATATTTATTATCAGATAAATACTGTGTATGTCATTAAAATAATTCTATATTTTAAAACAGTTGCATTATGGCTGATACATATAATACACCACTGTTTTATTTATTAATAGTTTATTTATCATTCTTGTTTTTATTTAAAACCTTTTTACTATAGTCTTTTTACAACCTCGTCGTACACAGTCCCCAAAAATCGTCTCACATTTAATTGCAATTATAGTAAAAGCAGTAATATTTGGACAAATATTGTCGCCCAACTCGTCTCTAAACAGCATAATTTTACAAACATGTAGTACACTACAATCATGTAATAAAACTTATTAATTAGCTAACTATTTAAACCTACTAATTAACTAACTAATTAATTAGTTACAGTAGATAAGATTCTTAGCTAATCACATCTTTGCTAATTTGGACAAATTTAAATAATTGAATCTAAAAATTGCTGGATTAACCTCATAACAATTGTTATAGCTTTATATATCATATGCTTTATATGAGGCTTTATATGAATGCAGGTCATTATCCTAAAGTGTTCAGACAGTCTACAAGTAATGAACCTAGATATTTTGTCAATTCAAGACTGTTGGGCATGTTTGATGTTAATATTCTGATAAACTGATCTCTTGATCTCCTTCAGACCAATTTCTTGCAATTATACCCCGAACAAAAGTGAAACTACTGTCTTTCATTCAAAGTACATTTTTATATTGCATTAAGTGAAAAATGATGGTTTAGGATTATAAACTATTTTATTCAATTTGCCTTGAAGTGAAAAAATGAACCTTTTGGTAAAATGAATAGAGTTAGTGTTTCTCAAAGTGGTATTTTTACCTTAATCCATGTCATGTGATGACATGACATCACTCCTAGCTCACCAGGTAATGTTTTGCAATCTGCCATTACTTGATTCAAATGTAAAGTTTGGATTTGTTCTAAATAAATACATATGTTAAACCATTAATTTATGGACTCAAAAACAATATTTTACCTTTAAGTGGATTCCATTTTGTTTTCTTTGGAAAAAAAATTATATTTTCATTAATATTAAAATTACGTTCAACCAAGTCAAAACTACAATTGAAGGAAAATTAATACATTTAGCTGTAAAGCGCTGTATACATTTCTGGAGAGCGCCAAATATGTTCCAGGAGGCACTTTTTTTTTTTTGCAGTTTTTGTTTTCACAAATCCACCAGAGGCTGCTGTGTGTGCTTTTTGAGATCTCAAATTTCTCTCGTGACTGCAATTCACTCCTGCTGTTTTGGCGTAAATCCACCAGAAGCCACTGTTGACTGACTGACTGATTGACTGACCCACCCTCCTCCTTTTCTAAACCCAACCAATAGTGTTTTCTGAACTGATACTGTTTCAATTCACTATGATCTTCTATGCGAAGCTGCTTTGGCACAATCTACATTGTAAAAGCCCTATAGAAATACAGATGAATCAAATTAAATGGTTTTCAAAAGCACCTATTGACCCCTCTCATCCACTTCCCTAAACCCAACTGACGGTGTTCCAAAAAGCAATCCACGTTTTACCACGTTTTCAGATTGTACCACATTCTCACCCTGTTATTTACTTCTTGATTTTATTTTATGGCTTTTGTTTTTGTTTTACCTGCTTTCTGGAACTGTTCTTTGCTGGACTCGAACCCCATCGTCGTGTTCAACTCCTTATTGCGTCTCAAGTCCTCCGACGGACAAACTGTGAATTAAGGCATGTGGAGTATGCATATATTAGTGGAATTATTGACATAAACACCGCGATCGGTAAACACCATCATGTAGGACTTTTCGCCATATTTGCCGACAAGATCCACACATGCGGCTGTCAGTAAAGGACCGCAGACACACACACACACATTGCGAAATGCGGAAGTTTTTATTCTTTCCATTTGGCGTGCATTATTAAATTCCATAACACCCTTACCAGTCCTTATTCCTTATTTGTGTCTAATATCCCAGTTTGTCATGTGGGCATGAATGAAATGTTCATGAGTTAAAGGGAAACTGCCGAACTGCAGTTAAAGTCAGCCATCTTGCTGATTTGATTCAGAAGGGCACTTTTTTTGTCAGATGGCTCACCGCTCAGGTATAGATCCGCACTAAAATATCAAGGTGAAAGTCATCAAATCTTGCGTAGAATAGACCCAGCTCCCAACCCAACTTTGAGAATAAATTAACGGCAATATTCTTTTTATCGGGCGATAAGAGTCTCGCATTAACACAGCACGTTAACTACGATAACAGTACACCACTAATTCTTACAATTTTTTTAGGTTGGACCAAAGCAAAGTTATACTTTAATGTAACGGTAAAAACATTGTTCTACAAAATAAAAAATCTAATTTGTACCAAAATAAAAAAGAAAAGGGGTCTCTATAGTAAAAAAATATATTTAATTTGTGTAACTGTAATTTTTATCTTGACACAATAAATATGTTATTTAGACTATAAAATGTTAACGTTTGAATAAAATCTAAATTATACACTGACAAAAACAAATTAGTGTATGTATATATATATATATATATATATATATATATATATATATATATATATATATACATATTTTTTTTTGTTTGTTTTTTTTTTGTTTACAAGTTGGTTCAAGGAATATTTTTTTTATATGTTTCCTCAAACTAAACAGAGTTTTCATAGACAGGAGTGTCTGTTCATTTGGTGAAAAACAGAACTGTATTATTAGAGTGTGAGATATTAGTCAGCTCAACATCCTCCATATTGTTATTTTTATCCATTTAGCAAGACAGCAAAAACCTAACTGAAAGTTTCAGAGCTGTAGAGTTTAGTGGTTAACACAGTATTTGCTCCATCAATGAAAAGCTAATGACAGCTTTATAATGTCTAATTGAGAAAACACAGTTACCACCATTTGACAAATGCACAGCAGAACCTTGTCGCGCTATATAGTAAAAGGCACCAAATTCCTTTTTAATTAGCACCCTTGAGCCTCACAGTAGTCATAAAACGCCTCTAAATGATGGAAAACGATACCGCTCGATTTTTACTAAGATAAATGCTTTTCCAGTTGTCAGCTGGGTAAAAATAGTTTGTGTGTTGGAGGTTCAGATGTGCACCGCAGCCTGTGTTCTGTGTTTAGACTCAGCAGCTGTGTTTTAATCCGAATGGTTTTGTTTTCCTGTTAGCTGTAGCCACAGAGAGACCATCCTGCAATTTGTTTATGAGGCTTTATAAACCCAACAAGTGACAAAGCCTTTTAAATGCACATTTAATTGTCAGATTTTGAATTAGAGACTACAGCTTGAATTTGAATAATAAAATCAATTCAAACTCAAAGAAACTAAATAAAGTAAAGTTTGATAAAATAATTTAAGTTATTTTTTCCTCCTCATTAATGCACGCACAACACACCATATTGACAGAAAAACACAGAATGAAAAACTGAAATATTACATAGTCCTAAGTAATCAATAGAAGCACCCATTCATTCACTTTTCCGGGGCCGGGTCATGGGGCAGCAGTCTTAGGAGAGAACCCAAGACATTCCTCTCCCCAGACACTTCCTTCAGCTCCTCCGGGGTTATCCCGAGGCGTTCCCAGACCAGCCGAGAGACATAGTCCCTCCAGCGTGTCCTGGGTCTTCCCCGATACCTCCTCCTGGTGAGACATACCTGCAACACCTCCTTAGGTAGGTGTCAAGGAGGCATCCGAAACAGATGCCTGAGCCACTTTAGCTGATTTCTCTCGATGTGGAGGAGCAGCAGCTCTACTTCAAGCTCCTCACTTTATCCATAAGGGTGCGCTCTGCCACCCTTCGAAGGAAACTCTTTTTGGCTGCTTGTATCTGAGATCTTGTGCTTTTGATCATGACCCAAAGCTCATAACCATAGGTGAGAGTAGGAATGTAGATTGACCGGTAAATCTAAAGCTTAGCCTTTCAGCTTAGCTCCTTCTTTACCACAGTGGATCAGTAGATCGACCGCATTACTGTTGCACTGCACCAATCCACCTGTCAATCTCTATACTTGAATTCCTCCACCTAGGGTAAGGATTTTCCTCCAACCTGGAGATGGCAAACCATCTTTTTTCGGTGGAGCACCATGTCCTCAGACTAGAAGCACCCTTTTGATCTAATACAGCCATGAGTCTTGGGAAATTTTTCTATTTGGGAATCCTCTGCCATTCCTCCTTGCCGATCCTCTCCGGTTCTGTCAGGCTGGATGGTAAATGTTGGTGGACAGCCTTTTTTAGGTGTCTCCAGAGATGCTCAATTAGGTTTAAGTCAGGGCTCTGGCTCGGCCATTCAAGACCAGTCTCACAGTTGTTGTAAAGCCACTCCTACATTATTTTAGCTGTGTGCTTAGGGTCATTGTTGTGATATCACAGCTTTTTCTGTCAATATGGGGTGCTGTGTGTACATTAATGAGAAAAAAAATAACTTAAATGATTTTATCAAATAGCTGCAATAAAACAAAGAATGCAAAATGTAAAAGGGTCTGAACACTCTTCATACCCACTGTATAACTGGGAGGAATCTAAAAGTGTTTTACACTTGTCTACTAAGGGTACATATAAAACAGCACAGGAATGGAGACTTCGTGGAGACTGAAGACAAGATTGATGACTTCTGTGTAAGTCTTTGGAACATGGCAATGGAGGACAGCCAGGGGACACAGGTCCTTCAAGATTTCCGCCGTCTGTTCACCATGATCCACAATTGGTACAAGTGAAGTCAAGCTGCTGATAGGATGAATAAACTCCTCTCTCTTGTGACCACATCAGAGAAGCAGATTCCTGAGGAGACCTTATGAAGACTGCATTCTTAGTATAGACCTGTCGTCAAGTCCAGGATGAAAAACGCTCTTGTGTCTGCCAGAAATAAATGAGCGCCGCTTTTTTCGGCAGGATAGAGTGGTGTGTATGTGTGTGTGCTAGTAGGTGCTAAAGTCATCTGTCTAGCCGCCCGCTGCTAGCGTTGATGTCCTGATGGTGTGCTGCCGTCAGCGTTGGGCTCATACATCTATGCATGACACCACAGGCTCTGATACATACATCAATCTGTACTGTTCACTGATTGGCCTGTCAGGTAATCAGTCATGGCAGAGCAGCGGTGGCCTAATGAGGGCTTGACCTCAAGGTCATGACCTATTCTGACCTATTTGCCAGTGGGCTTGCCAATAACGACACAAAGAAAAAAAAGAGAGAATTTAGTAGTTAGATTCTGCGGATTTACATTGATGCCACTCAAGTCTGCTAAAGTAACCGCTTTCTAATTTTGTAAGGAGGTTTTGGTTTTGGCCACATTATCCCTACAAACTGTTTGTGCTTCTTGTCACTGTCCCTAAAGTGTTCCATTAAATTCTAGTTTTCCATAATTTTTTCAAGCATCTCCTGGCAGACAGTCCGGCTCTCTTAAACCAGACAAGACTACAGCCCTAATTATTCCAGACACACTATTTGAGAAAGTTATACTGCCAAAGAAAAAAATTCCCTCTTTATTGCATAATAATGAGAAGCCCTGCTGTCACTAGACCCGGTCCCCTGATCTGGTTATGGAAAACCCCGCACATCAAAGACATATTAGTGGTTCTGGCTCCTTCTCCGTTTAGGAATATGACATCAAAACTGTTGTTTCTCTGTGAGAAATATTAGCCCAGCTCATGGACAATTTGTCTCTTTCTATTTGTCTTGTTACTATTACTATCCCCAGTGGTATGTGAAGGGAAACTTTATTAACTGGAGCCAATACAGAGCTTTTGTATCATATATATCTATCTATCTATATATATATATATATATATATATATATATATATATATATATATATATATATATATATATATATATATATATATATATATATATATATATATATATATATTGCAAAGCAGAAGTGGGTTTCCCACAATCATTGTCACCAACATAATTTACCAAATTATAATTTTTTTATTTCAAAATGTGTAGTTAAAAAAAAAAAATTACAATTTTGTGTAACTGGAGCTATAGATCCTTTTAATGCGGTCATGTCATTGGCCCATGATTATTTCCTGCTTGTTATCAAACTATTTCATGCCTGTAACAAGAGACAATTCAATCATAACCTAATATTAAAACAGCTATTATAACATTGTCTATCAATATGTGGCTCTTTTTGGATTCTCCGAAGCGAAACGAATTAAAAATGTAAAACAGGAAATGAGTTGGGACCATTGTTTTTGTTTACATCCCTCAAAATGGTCTGTACTCTAAGAAATAAATGTACAAACCTGTCACTGAGGTGGTACCTTTTCAAAAGGTATAGTTTTGTACCTTACAGCTGCTTATTGGTACCATTTTGTACCTTTAGGTTACAATTTTGTATATTAACCTCCTAGGGCTTTAGTGGCCATATACGTTGACAGCACATTTGAACTCTTAAGTGGCTATTTAAAATACTTTAAAGGTTTTATATTTTGTTACAGACACACAGTGTCATCCTGCAACTGTTTTGCAGCATATGAAATGTCCCAAACACTATTTTTAACTGTGCAAAATGTGAAACAAAATGTTGATTTTACTCTCTGATAGTCAAAAAATGTTTAAAACAAAAACAATATGTTATATATGTATTAATAAACAGGAAAAAAGGTGTTTTTTGTAAATTTGGACCACGAGTCTACACAGATGGACAAAATTTTTTTCCAAAAGTACATCACATCTAAAGATGATATTAAGGTTTTATTATAATTAGTTCCAATAAGTCCAAATAGCAAAGAGAAAATGTATGTAAAAAACTCCTTGAGCCTTAAGGGTACACATTTGTACCATTTTGCTATCAATCAAAAAAAATCAAAAAGTGTACTTTTTAAGAAGTTACCACCCCAGTGACAGGTTTTGTTACTTTATTTCCGAGAGTGTACAGCTCTTGACCTGTGGTTTCTTCTTAACATGACGTAGGTCATGAACTTGAGAAAAGTAAACAAAACAGAGAGCAAAATAATGATCCAGCCCTTGGAGATCACGATCAGTTGGTGTTATTTTGATTACAAAAAAATCTGTTAATAGAATTTATCTGCAAACATTTTTGCTGAACAGATTTTGGCATTTAAGCAGGACATTATGTTGTTTGAAATGCACCTATAAGTTTTTTGGACTTATAAAAGGCATTTACAAAACAATGTTTATTTAATCATGTGATCATAAGTAATTTTTATTATTATTACAGCGTTTTATTGATTATTGGTTAATGATATAATTACTATTAATTTTATTATTTGTAATTTTATTATATTTATAGATTTTATAACTATTTTCCTATAATTATTCAATATAATTATTTCATTTTTTCCATGTTATTATAATATTATGACTATGTAGATTCAAGCGACACTTGTTTGCATAAGATATAAGAAAATGTCTCCATTTCAAGGTCTGAATTGTCTCTGGACAATGTTGTGAAGCAGTAATTGTTTTATTGCTGATGATCGTGTTATGATAAAACTTGTTGGATTTATCCTGCTCAGATGAAGTCTGAGGATTGAATCATATGCAACTAAGATTGTTGAATTACCTGTGCTCTCTCTTTTTCATCTTGACTTCGTCTCCTGCTTCTGCTCCTCTCTGGCTTTCTCATTCACCTCCTATATTGATAGGAGATTGTTAATTTAGTTGAACGCTGGTTAACAGGTTTGGGTATTTGGCAGCTCCGCTGGCTTGTCCAGATACCCAAAGAAACAGACACTTTCTGACAGGATCTGGCATACGGGTATAGATCTAATGGCCCATTTCCACTGAGTGGTACAGTACAGTACGGTACGGGTCGATATAGGTCACTTTTATCAGGCTTGCGTTTCCACTGCTAAAAGGGTACCAAAGAAAGTTTTAGTCAACATCATGTTCGCTCAAGAAAATGTCTACAGTAAAGCTGCACAAGTCATTCACATATCGTATGAGAAGCACTACTCACAAAACAGATGCTTTATACACATAAATACTTCTGTATAAATGTTTATTACTAACATGACATTGAGAAATTTCCTACTGAACGTCTGCAATTATATAAAATAAATAAATGCAGCATATAGGAACACATACAGACCCTTGTCTCCGTTATGTTACCAATTAGAGAAAAACTACACAGAGCTTACATTTAGCCCTTATTTAGGTACAACAACAACAACACGAAATATAGCATACAGTCAGTGCAAACCCCTCACCTGAGTCTTTAGTCTTTACCAGCACATGTAACCTCTTGTTTGAAAGTAATTCCATCATTCCGAGTTCATCCGTGTTCATCGAGACGACGACAAGGTTTGTTTGAGCTCGGGTCGGCCTTGGCTCGCTATTATATATTATTACGATGTAATGTCTCTGCTGTGTATTTTAAACATGCCAATTCCTTTGTTTTCATTTTGGCTTGCTGCGTGAGCGAATGACGTATCTCTGTAAACCAATAGCGTTCAGCTGCGTGTCTAGCTCTGCCTTTTGGTACCCTTTGCAAAGGGTGACAAAAAAGTGGTATGGTACGGTTCGGTATGCCTTTTGACAGTGAAAACGGCCATAAAAGCGTACCGTACCGAAACCGTAACACTCATTGGAAACAGGCTATTGTATAATCTGGTAGGGCAAGCGTGATCTAACATGTGTACACACCCAAAATGGGAGTTTTTGAAAATAGTGACATCATGTGGATTCATAGTCTGTGTTAGGAACAGTACTTCAATGACTGCTTCTGTGTTTTTTATGAAGAGTCAAAAAGGTTTTTTTTTACATTATCATAAGCATCAAGAAATGTTCTACTGTTGCAGATGGCATACAGTAAATCTTTAAATTTAAATTAGAATGCTTGAAATAAAAGACTAAATGTCAATAAGTGAAGTTTCATAGACTAATTTTGAGAGGAGCACGTGATAAGACTGAAGATGACTGGCTGCTCATCTGTAATTATTAGTAAGCCAATCAGAATGATCCAAGCTTATACTAAATGGATTGATTTTTCCCACTGCTCTATCTTTGTTTTGGAAGAACCCCCCCTTCCACCCCATCTCCTCCTTTTCCTCCCTTTTCTAAGGGGAACTTTGAGACCTACCTGATCTCGGATCCCCTTGTTTATTGACCTGGCGGGAGCCTTGGGCTCGACTATCTCCAAGCTCAAGGTTCTCTCCGGGGGCCAGCGTGTCAAACCTGCTAATAACGCCATGCATACCCAAGTAGGAACTCTTGAAATAATTTAAAATTGATTTGCATATTCCATTCCATGATTTTAACCAACCTGCTTAACAAATTATAAAAATGAACGTATGATTTTCAGTAAAGGACTACAAAGTAACAGTTACAAGAGTCTAGTTACCATTTTTAAAAATTGTCTTTGTATTTTCAGTGGACCAACAGATTTTTCCTCCCTTGATGCTTTCCACGTCTTGTCAAAAGACTTGAGTGTTACAAGTTTCCAGTCGTCCCCCACTTGTCTTTCAGCCTCTTGGGTAAAGGCTCAAGTTCATTCTGGAGCTTGTTCTCCGTCATCTCCGCAGCTTAAACCAATTAGACCCCTTGTCTCCAGAGTTTGTTAGGTAGGCAAAGGCTACCGAATTGGTCCAATGAGAGGGATGGTTTCCACCTGCTTGACCCAGCTGTCAGAGGACAAAACAGAAAAAACATTATCTTGTCATGTGAGAAGCATGTTTTTTGCAAAGGAAATCAAATTGACAAGAAGAGCCTAAAATGTGGGATTTAAACGCAGGATGGTGATCCATGTCTAAAGACACAGATCTGCTTGTGTCCCTCTGTTTATTTCGTCACATATACTTACAGAATGGAGAATAGATGAGTTTAATGTGACACAAGATGATTTTTTGTTAAAGAAATATGACTGTCAGCTGTCTATATTAGTCACTGGTGACTTTATAAAATGCTGGGTTGTTATTATTATAAATTAAATGATCCGTCTTAAGAAATGTACCAAAAATAGACCAATAATAATAATAATAAAAATAATAATTGTTATTATACATATACATACTCTCTTTGTATATGAATTATGATTTGCTATCGTTCTGACTCCTGGTCATTAGTGTGTGCCACTGACTGTAAAAACCCGCACTACTCTGCCTCTAATTGGCAAATGATGGAAATGTACTCTATCTAAGCCAATCATTGCATTCTTAGTTGCACCATGTTTACAGACACACCAATCATCATCATTGGTTGGTTATGTGTCCCGCCCCAATCCCGAACACACATACACTCTCCCCTGAGAAAGAGAGGTACTATGGCTAAGAGAGACGCTGCTCAAATGAAAACCACTTCATTGTTTTCATTATAATAACACAGATTTTATTGTCAGTAACGGTAACGGCATTGTAACAGAGGAAAATGCAATTCATTTGATTAGTCATTACTGAAAAAAGTATTGTCGTTAGTAACACTGTTTATTTATAGCACCGTTATTCTTATGCAAACAACCACATATGAACTGAATTTAAAAAACTAATTAAGTTGAACATTACTACATTTTATTTGTTTGTTTAAATTGAAGCCATATAAATTGTTTGCAACCACATAAAAAAAAAAATTTGTAAATCCAATGATGATTTTTTTTCCAGTTTGGATTAAAAAGATTAATTTAAATTTAAATAAAAAAATATTAACCCAATGTTGGGTTTGTCTATATTTGACACAACGTTGGGTTAAGAGAACATTAAATCTAAGTGTGAAAATGCATAGATTTGTTTATGTTTATACAAGCAGTCTTCTTAGTATAATATATTAACATACATTTTTCTTTGGCTTAGTCCCTTATTTCAAGACTTCACACTTAGCTAATGATTGATTATAAAGCTTGTTTGGCATGCTGTCCCGGGAGAGAGCCCTGAGCTCATAAGATCATCGAGCCCGGGGCTCCCTCCCATTTGCAAGGTGAAAGGAGAGTTTGAGCTCAGGTAGATCTCGGGTGGAAGGGGGATTCTTCAAAATGAAAATGGCTGTTATATGGGATTTAGGGTATTTATAGTGGCTGAGGAATCGTCTGATTGGTGATTCATAAATTGGATAATGTGGGACCGGCTGCATGCAATCATAAGCATGTGATTCTCTCGAAATTAGTTAATAAATCAACTTCACAAAGGGATCTAAATGTTTTTTCTTCTTCTTCTTCTTTTTATTATTATTTAATGTGAACAACACTTAATAAAAATGAATTATTTATTACACCACCTTATTAGAACAAAACTGTATCAATTACAGCGCTGTACATTAGATTAGTCTAATGAAATAGTCTAATTCTTAATCAAAATAATCTAAAATAGTCTAATTCTTAATCAAATAACTAGAATAGTCTAATTCTTAATCAAATGACTGCAGTAAATCACAACAATAAAGTGCAACAAGTGTACAATTCTCAAACAAATGACTTTGAGAAAAGAAGCAAGAAACGTTGTAACCAAATATTTTACAATTTTCATACAAATAAATGAACTGATTCAGTTTTTTAAAGTGTTTGCACCATACATTAATGTAATAAGCAAATGAAATAAAATAAATCTCTAAGGTCTCCGGGAAGTTGGTTCTCCACCCAACACAAAATGTCAGTGAAATAGTCTCATTTGTTGGTGCACTCTGTGTCCTGGAAAAAATATTTGTTTTTGCTGTTTGGTTTTTGAGATATTAAAATTATATTTGCAGGTCATTCAGCGGTCACGCAGACCCCCATATGCTTCAAATTCACCCCAAATAGACTTATGGACGAAGATACAGACTGATGGCTAATTTAAAACAGGGGCTTACTGTTTGTAAAGTTGTTTTAGAACTCTTTGAAACTGCCCCTTTGCTTTGATCCAAATTGTACCATTTTGGTGACTGTCGCTTTAAATTCAAAAGAGATTTTTTTAAAGAGGGCGGAGCTAAAAATGCCTACATGTCAGCATAGTGGCAGATTCAAAAAACAAGACTAACGTTTTATGCTAATGAGAGATCATCACTAATGGGAGGGGCTTTCACCCTCTAATGACATGTAGGTAGGGAGAATGTCAATCAGAATGTTTCTTCAGACTGTTTTTAAGAAGTGTGATTATAAAGCATAGGATGAATACATTTTTATCTTTAAAAGCTGGCTATTGTATATTCAGTTTTGCCACACAACCGTGTTAAACCCCTTATGAAAGTGATTTTTTCATAATAGGTTTTTCATAATTTTTAATGCGAAGTGCTCCTTAAACATTCAAAGCTCTTCTGCTGCTTGTTTAAACTACTTATTTAAAATGAGTTGAAGCAACAGATTTCTTAAGGTTTTTTAGGACAGCTTAATTGTTTTACAGTGAGACTGATATACATGAATTAATGTAATTCTCCATGTTGTAGATTACGGTATATAAAAATCCACAGTTAGTCAAAATAATTTAAAATAATTATGAAGCAATCATTAGCTTGACTGCTTTTAAATAAAACACAAATTGTAAAACACTGGCCACTTTATTATAGTACACCTTCAGAACTGCCTTAATCCTTCGTGGCATAGATTCAACAAGGTACTGGAAATATTCCTCAGATATTTTGGTCCATATTGACATGATAGCATCACGCAGTTACTGCAGATTTATCAGATGCACATTCATGATGTGAATCTCCCATTCTACCACATCTCAAAGGTGCTCTACTGGATTGAGATCACATTTTTCTAATCTTCTGTTATCCAATTTTGGTGAGCCTGTGCGTATTGTAGCCTCAGTTTCCTGTTCTTAGCTGAGTGGCACTTGGTGTGGTCTTCTGCTGCTGTGGCTCATCCACCTCAAGGTTGGACAAGTGTGCGTTTAGAGAAACTCTTCTGCATACCTCAGTTGTAACGAGTGTTTTTTTTTTTTTTGAGTTACTGTTGCCATTCTATCAGATCGAACCAGTCTGACCATTCTCCTCTGACCTCTGGCATCAGCAAGGCATTTGTGCCCACAGAACTGCCGCTCACTGGATATTTAATTTTTTTCGCACCATTCTCTGTAAACCCTAGAGATGGTTATGTTTGAAAATCCCAGCAGTTTCTGAAATACTCAGACCAGCCCATCTGGCACCAACAACCATGCAACATTCAAAGTCACTTAAATCATCTTTCTTCCCCATTCTGATGCTCAGTTTGAACTGCAGCAGATCATCTTGACCATGTCTACAGGCCTAAATGCATTGAGTTGCTGCCATGTGATTGGCTGATTAGAAACTTGCGTTAACGAGCAGTTGGACCGGTGTACCTAATAAAGTTGATTTTTATTATCTTATATATGAGCAATATCCCACGAGTAGCAGTGTGATATGGCTGTATATCGGCACTGGTGGGAGGCGTGCGTTGCGGCCGAGTGCCTTAGTGCCATATCGCACTGCTACTTGTGTGAAATTGCGTTTATACAACAGTGTGATGGCATAATTGTGTATATAAAAACAAAATCAAAAATGGAGAGTCTCAAAAACCCTTTGGTATGAGGAACTACTTTCTTCCGCGTTAGATTCAAATCATAAGCTAACAGTTAAACAGCTCAGCAAGCATCTTTTAATCTTTAGATTTGTAGTGTCTGCTTTTTGCTGGCTGTATGTGGGTGGAGTAATACACAAAGGATGAAGAGGCTGTACGGGTGCTGATATTACTTAAATATATCACAGCTATCAGCCAATCAGATTTGAGAACCAGACAGAACTGTTGTATAAACACATATGTCCACATATGCACACACTTTTGAAATTTTATAGGGATTTTCCATCTCAAATGACATATTTACATAGTTTATGCAGTAGTTAGGGCCATGTTATTGAATTACCCTGTATGCTTCTAAAAACAGTTAAAGTTTTGTCAAGGTTTGCAAGAATAATTTTAATAGACTTCATCAAATCATTTGGCAATGTAATTGCTTTTCTTTTTTCCAAATATTTATTCCATTGCAAATGGGCCTGCTAAAAAAATCGTTATATTATGTAAGTTAACAAACCAAACTTGTTCCATTAAATTCTTTATGACTCCCATTCTTACAACTAAATGACAGGTAATACTAAAAAGTAATATTTTTGTAATTTCCCAGCGTACCCGTGTGTCTGGGAACACCGAAGCTGTATAAATGTCAGTGTTCTGCGGTTTTAGCCTGCAGATCCAAAATCAACAGGGTTATGACTAGTATGGAAACACTAACCAACAGAGTTAGGTGGCACGAATGTAAACACCAATATTTAAACGTCACCTCATAACAAGTTAATTCTGCGTAAGTGAGAGTTAATCTCTGTTACGCACTTTTCCAATGTGATTTACAGCCCCCCGTGGGTCTTTCTTTTAATGTAGCGCACACATCTGGTTCAGACATTTCAGCACATTGTGAATTCTCATACCTGGGAAAAAAACACAAAGAACACACATCCCTACCTCTGATCAACAAACAATGCTCATAGCTTGACATTTGCAGATTAATGCACCTATTTCACAGGATATTTCTCTAAAAAAGTTGCTGTGCTCAGTTTAATATCTTCCAACATAGGGCTGGAGGAAGTGGACGAGCTGTGGGCAGGGGCTGTGTTTGATTTGGCCCAGGATGTGGTTCTTAATGACCCAGCTGGATGTAAGCAGTGTGGGCTCCACTTCATCCCGGTCTCCATGAGATGCTCCAGTGTCTGTGGTGGGTAGAGTATGAGAGCAAAGAGGTGTTTAAAGGCCTACACGGAGCGTGAAACTCGCCAGCTCTGAAAAAGAATTTAATGGCCTATGGGTGGAAGCCACAGGGGTATTCTTTCATGCAACAAGCAAGTCACATGCAGTTAGTCTGATAGTGACGGCATGTTGTTATGCGATGCAATATTAGGCTTGGCAAGCTCCGAAAGCAACACTAAGTAGCAGCGTTTAAGTTCGATTTGTAGGAAAGCCTAGTCGTGTGAAATGGAGAGTGCGAAATTCATGCTGACTCTTTGCATTGAAGAAGGTGATAATATACGAGCTTGCGTTTACTTTTAATGAACAACAGAGCTTAGTCCGACAAAGCCTAGCAAAAATGTAAACCATCCAATCGTTGAAATCGTTTTGAAATTACGCTTTGCGCTTGAGACTCGAAAGAACGGACTCAAATCAAAAGCATATGCTGCTCTAGATCTGCCATTATGGTGTAATGTTTCCAGAATAGGTCTAATTGGGGTAAAGCCTGGACTTCCTTGAACAAAATACTAAAGCCTGACTAGGAAAATGGGCAGAACTCCTGTAGTTAATCAGAACTTTTAATCCTGGTGGAGGACCTGAACTAGAAAACAAGTACTAGTTAAATACTCTGACACTTTAAAGAACTAGGACTACTTCTCTTAGGTCAATGATTTGTTGTTTAACATTTAATGGTAACTGAATAATTTCTTATACTTTAATTTGTTTTAAGCTGGCTTTTGACTTTACTATGTTAAATAATTTGTAATGATGTATATTATTACAGTAGGCATTCAAAAAACTGAATACAAGAGCTGCACGATTCTGGCTAAAATGACAATCGCAATTTTTTTGTTTAATATAAAGATCATCATTCTCTCATGATTCTGTAGATGTTAAATAAAGGTTAACATGAGATTATTGTTTTTTTCTCTAACATATGGTAAACGACAAAATTAATAATATGTGTAGATCTACTGGCTTCTTTAAATAATTATATTCTACTATAATAATTCTGATGTTGAATTATGTTTGAGATATAGGCCTATGCTTGCAATCTGTCATTGACAACATTATTTGACCATTTAATTCACTGGCAAAATCAACAATATATAGGCTAGAGTAGGTATACTGACACTGTAAACATTTATTTTCATGCACAACTGTGTTTGCTTTGAAAGAAAAAAAACATATCAAATGCTTGTTGCAGTCTAAAATGCGATATGATTATTTAAATAATGGGCACGCTTTCGGTTTCATTTTTAACTGCTAAGTGCTGTTCATACTTCGCGCACGGCTCTTAAACGATCACTCTGTGCCACAAACTGAATATTATTTACAACTTTATTTCAGCATATGCAGGTTTTGTTCACTATAGTAGAAGCGTATATCATTAAGTAGGGTGAATACATCATTATATGAAGACAAAAATGAAATTTTTGGGTGATTTATACCTTATAAATAATTTTTTTTTTTTTTTTTAAGTTTATCTAAGCTCAATTTTGACAAATGAAGCATGCTTATTTTGCACACCTGTATGTCTGTCTGTGAGTGTCAGCCACTGCAAAGCATCAGAGAAAAGCTCATTAATATTCTCAACCATTCCAAATAAGGTCAAAACCGAACTTTTCATTCCAGGGTTTCCTTCTATTTCTGAGGCTATAAATGAGCATATAAAAGCATTTATGGAGAATTTGTGTATAGCCACATACCTACTATATCAGAGACCAATTTAACATATTGAATCAATGTACCCTATATGGCACTTTTCAAACAACTAAAATGTACATTTGGAAAACCCAACTCGCAAATCGCTAAAAGAAAAATGTTTTAGTTGAATTTACTTATAGATGTACTGTATTATTTGCTCATTAAAATTAATTTTCCATGTCAAAGCTGCTTTAAATGCATCTACTTTATTGGCAGGTAAAAACACCAATACAGGCTCATTCCAATTACGTACCCCTATAAACATTTCTGGTGAGCGCCAAAAACGTCCCAGGAGCTATGTTTTTTGCAGTTTTTGTTTTTCGCGAATCCACCAGAGGCCGCTGTGTATGCTTCTTCAGATCTCAAATTTCTCTCGCTAGTGCCATGCGTGCCTGCTGTGGTCACATAAATCCACCAGAGGCCGATGTTGACTAACTGACTGACCAATAAACTGACCCACCTTCCTCCTTCTCTAAACCCAACCAATAGTCTTTTCAAAATGACCTGCTCACCCACTCACCTGAACACAATCGACAGTTTTAAAAAGCAATCCAGAAAAAGAAAAGTTCTTACCCTATATTTACCTTGTTTTTAGATTTTAGCACATTCTTACCCTGTTATTTACTTTTTTTTCTTAGCGTTTTGTTTTTGTCTTGACCTGCTTTCTGGAACCGTTCTTCATGGGACTTGAACCCTGTTGTCGTGGTCAACTCCACTCTGCATCTCAAGTCTGCCAACATACATGTCGAGCTACCGGATAAACTAGTAACAACCAGATAGGAAGAATCATTTGCTTCGGGACTAGCTACAGTATATATTTTTGATTTACAGAAAGAAAAATAAGAGTCGTTCATTGATCATGCTGTCACAACACCTTTGTGGCACTTCTGAATTAGTTGTCAGTAAGTTGTACTGTCCTTGTTAATGTTGTTCGGGACTAAAAATAATGAGATACAAATAGAACCAAAATCCGTTACACAAACACCATCAGTTAACAAGCTTGTACCTCACATAGACAAGTTATCCTTGAGCTTTTACTTCCAGAGCCCTACTGTTGTGCACTATGGGGAATCCGTCTCGCTTTAACTGCCTGCGTCTTCTGTATTAATGATAGTAATCTGTCAATGTTCAGCTGCAGTTGTTTTTAAAATAAGATAGGGTGGTCTATACATTTCATAGTCAAACTCTGGCTCCCGTGTGCTCTCTTTTCCCTTGAGCAACGCTTAAAGAAACCTAACACTCTTGTCATTATAACCGTCAAGGAAAGCGAACTGATGGCACATCTCATCAGAGAAATCCCAGAGTACCTACATGTCTCTGTAGGGCTCAAAGGACGCTGGCAGATGTGTGACAGATCTCTATAGTGGACGAGAATGACACGGACCCCCTCCGAGATGACAAACTCAAAGGACAGACCATGACCAATCACATTCACCCTGCTTTTACTTTTTAATCCCAGATACCATTTCATAATTCACTTGTTCAGACTTTCACCTCAGTGTTGAAATGTGGGTCATTTAAAGATATAGCTATCAGTCGTCACTGGCTACAAATATGAAACTGACATGAATGTGTGTGTGTATGTGTTTGGAAGGGCCATTGTAAAATATCTCAGTGGGGGTAGTAGTGGCTCAAATTCGGACACAAGTGCCATCCTGTCATCGGCTTGTTTTGATTTCATTTTATCTCTCAGCAGTGCCATTGTGGAGCGTTCAGCCCTCTCCAGTTACAGGAGCCCTTCCTGCATTGTTTCCATGGGAAACTTGGGGCCACAATATTAATCTATGTATGGACATAGAACCATGCTCTGAAAATTCAGAAACATTTCTCTATCTCCAAATAGCATCAGAATATTTGCTTTATATAATTATTTAACCAAGACTGTGTTTATACACGCAAGAGCTTTCAAATATAAATGGCAAAAATGTTTCATTTTAATTTTTAAGAGTTTACACTTAGCTAATGGTTGATTTTTAAGCTTGTTTGGCATGTTGTTCTGGGAAAGAGCCCTGAGCTAATAAGATCCTCGAGCCCCGGGCTCCCTCCCATTTGCTGGGCGAGAGGGAAGTTTGAGCTCAGGTAGATCTGGAGAACTCCTTCACTGTAGTAGCTGATGAACAGATAATGATTAGGAGATAACTACTTACAAGGAGCATGTCTATGGTGCAGATTTAGATTAATCAATTAACTTAAGTTGCATGTTTTTAGATGGTGGGAGGAAACCGGGGAACCTGGGGGAAACCCACGTGAGCAGGGGGAGAAACATGTAAACTCCCAGAAACTTTGGCTGGCTTGGTAAGGACTAGAACCATAGACTTTATTGCTGTCAACAATGCTAACCACTG
Organism: Danio rerio; assembly: GCF_052040795.2. Taxonomy (NCBI): domain Eukaryota; kingdom Metazoa; phylum Chordata; class Actinopteri; order Cypriniformes; family Danionidae; genus Danio; species Danio rerio. The sequence goes on from NC_141032.1 coordinate 39,111,241, forward strand.
TGCCACCGTGCCACCCATCTAGGAAAAGAGGAGGAGTAGGGGTGGAAGGGGGGATTCTTCAAAAAGAAGATGGCTGTTACATGGAACTTATGATAGTGGCTTAGGAATCGTCTGATTGGTAAATTATAGATTGAATAATGCGGGGCCGGCCACAAGCAATTATAAGCACATGATCCTCTCGATTAGTTTATAAATAAACTTAGTTTAAAATGAAATGAATCAACACAATCTTGTTTTTTAGGGAGAACTTAGTTGTTTTATGTTCAATTCACTTAAATTTGTAAAAAATCAAAACAAAACAGTTAACTTAATCGATTTGTGTAGGGACAACATGAATGAATTGTGTGAAACCCAGTATTTTTAAAGCATTTTATTAGCAAAGATTGTTTGTGTTTTATGTTTTGGGGTCTTTTACGTATATGTTCTGTGGCTAATATCTATTTTTCACCAAAATAATCTCGGTGCTATTTCAGAGGATAAAGACATTGTATTACTGTACTTTACATTATGCATATGCCAGTATTTGACACTTTCACCATCATTCAGAAAATAATTTTTTGATGCTTTTTCAAACTATTAATTTAAAACGAGCTAAATCAACACAATTCAATTGTTCACAGTTCACAAAACAAAACAAAAGTTTTATTTAAATTTTTAAAATTGAAAATAAAAACTCCATTCAGATTAGAAATGTTTTAAAACAGTTATGATGTAACAAAGCCTTGTTTCTTTAAATCACTACAAACGACTGATTTGAAAAAACAAAAACAAAACAAAAGCCATCACACTCAAAACATATAACATTTATGTATTCGGATTGCAAATAAACTTTTAATCTATTTGGATTACATACTTTTAACATAATACAACTAATAAACTTTGTGATTGATTTTTGTCAGCTAAATGAAACAAATAAGAATAAAATGTATGTAATATCAACACATCCAACGAGTTTTAAATGCTTCTTATTAATTCATCTATTGTGTGGAGTGTGGAGCTGCGTCAATTTTGTCCCCAAAAATTAAGTAAAGCAATACCGTAGAACTTAACCTTTTCTGCAGCTAGATATATTCATCAGATCTTTTAACAGATTAAATAGTATTTACATTTAACATCTAAAATATAATCTGACAATATATTAATAATACATTTAAAAAAACTGACAAATGAAATAAAATCAAAGGTTACAAACAGTTCATGACAAACTTTATCGTGATTCATGGAGCTCTTTTCAGAATGCAAAAGCATGTTTGTCTAAAATTAGCTGAATATTTACCAAAACGTTTAATTTATTCATTTAAAGATCAGCAAAGCTGCGGTATTTACTTCTGTCAGCACTATCATAGGCAGGGTGTCACGTTTCCTCAGTGTTGTGGCCTCTGCATGAGCAGATTAAGAAGAATGAAGGAGAACATTGTTTGTCTGATCACTTTAATTGGAGAATTTAAGGTGTTAGCCTGCATTACCATGTCTAGTCAGAGGGATTAGGGCAGGGATCAAGCACATTTATAGCTAATGATGCTAGTTTGTCAGGTTAGTAGACTGAGGAACTGTCAGGGTGGGATAAATCCATGTTTAACAAGAATGCTATTCAAAGCACACAACATTGACACTAATTTATTTATAACAGAGCTTCTCTTTTGAAACTGATCCATCTAACAAGCTTACGGAAATAAATATTGGCCTCCTTCAGATTACATTTTAAAAAGTAGGTTTTTGCCTGATCTCACGAGGACACATTACTGTTTCACTTTTGTCAGTTTAGTGGCTGAATTCACACAAGTTCACTCGTGGGAGACGTGGCACCCAACCGATTTCATAAGAATTAGTCACTAAATGAAAAAGTTATGATTTACCATGAGCAGTGTTGAGGTAACGCATTACATGTAATTTGAGTTACAAATTTTTTTTATTTTCGAATAAAGTAAAACATTACCTAAAAAAAGGTAATATCTGAGTTACTTTTTTGAAAATGTAACAGAAGTTTTTTTTTTTTTTTTTTTACTGAAAATAAATTGCTTGATTAAAATTAAAGTAGTCACAATGAATCATGCAGTCAATGAGAGAATGTGCTCATTCACTGACAGTTGGACAGGCTCATACAGTTCATTAGACTCCGTCTTTCAAAAACGAAATCGGAAGCGGAATAAAACAGCCTAATAAAGCCGGCGTATCAGTGCGCTGCTACATTGAAAACATAGTTTCTTGCCTTCTGATTTGTTCTCAGGATATAGCGGCTTTTGCTGTCAAAGGCTTTTGCTGTAATTTTTTTATGTGTTTCTTAAAGGTAAATGAAGGTGTAGGTTATACAATGCACTGTTAATTGCAGAGCTCCTCTATTAGAAAAAGAAAGAAAAAAAACATGTTCTGAAAGAGATCAAGTCTCAGCCAGGTAATAAATTAAGTAATGCAAAACTAACTCAAAAGTAACAAACTTTTTATGGATTCCTTACCATAAAAAGTAACTAAGTAACGCAAATAGTTACTTTTTGGGGAGTAACTCAATATTATTATGCATTACTTTCTAAAGTAACTGTCCCCAACACTGGTCGTGAGATTGTTTTTTTCTGTTTCTCTTATGCTAGAATTTTTTTTAAATAAAATAAAAATTAAAATTAATTTTTTGTCTTTTAGAGCATTTTTTTTTGCCATAAAATTTTTTTGACCTAATATCAATGTTTTAATTTAAGAAGGGTTAAAAAAGAAGTATTTGCTGTCATTTTCAATCCCAACTAATAAACTTTTGTTATTCAGGCCAATTGTCATTTTCTGAAAAAAAGTTATTTTGTACTCTCTCTCTCTGTATGTATGTATGTATATATATATATATATATATATATATATATATATATATATATATATATATATATATATATATATATATATATATATATATATATATATATATATATATATAATTTTTTTTCCCCACATTATTTTATTTTATATATTATAATTACTATGTATTAAAATATGCAAGAAATGTTTTTAGACCTATATAGAAAAAGCCAATATTAACATTGACAGTTACCCAAACCTGTAAGTCAATTTAGTTTTTATCTTTATATTAATTTTATTTGTTTTGAGAATTGTATTTTTTTTTACTATATTCAGTTCAGCTAGTTTCATATTGCCATAAAATGCTATTAAATAATATTTATCTTTTATTCATTTTCTTTTCCGCTTAGTCCCTTTATTATTCCGGGGTCACCACAGCAGAATGAACCACCAACTTATCCAGCATATGTTTTACGCAGCTGATGCCTTTCCAGCTACAACCCATCTCTGGGAAACATTCACACACACACTCATTCACACTCATACACTACGGACAATTTAGTCTACCCAATTCACCTGGACCGCATGTCTTTGGACTACGGGGAAACCGGAGCACCCAGAGGAAACCCCGGCGAATGCGGGTAGAACATGCAAACTCCACACAGAAACGCCAACTGACCCAGCCGAGGCTCGAACCAGTGACTTTCTTGCTGTGAGGTGACAGCACTACCTACTGTGCCACTGCATCGCCTAAAAAATATTTAAAAACATAAATAAAATATTAAATTACATTTTTAGTATTTCATTGTTTACAATCTTTTGGGGATTATCATCCTCTTTATTGTCAGTTTTGAATGCAATTTCGGCTCAAAGGTTGCACAGGCATGAGTAGACACATTCAAATGAAGTATGACATCAAAGCCTAATTTGAATATAGGTGAGGCAACAACATTCAAGCATAGTCGTAATTTTAAACTGAAAGAACCAGAACGAATGGCAAAGGCTTGTGTTGCTAGACAGCTGGCATCAACACGTGGCACAGAAGTGAGTGAAGGTCAGGGCCACTGGAGGGTGTCTCTCCACTGCCTGTGTTTCCCAGCAGGCATTGCCCCATGGTGTCCAAAACCTGTGACCCTTCAAGATGGCAGCTAAGAGAGATGAAAGAGTTTGCTTGAAGAGTCAGTTCAGATGAACAGGACTCCTGCCACGTCTTTGATTCAGACTCTGATTTTTCTCAAGTACACTGCTGCGTTGAGGCACAATAGGTGAACTTGCGGAAAACAAAAGTCAGCGTGCTTTTTTTAGCATTCATGTGGGGCTTTTCACACTTTCTTTTGCTTTGATTCTGCATGTTCATTGATGCTTTTATATTTATAGCTCGGGGAAAAAATAGAGTGAACTTTAAGTTATTGTTGGGTTCATGAATTTGGCATTTATAGGTATGCACTCTGAGTAAAATGTTTATTATGTGGTAAATAAACTACTAATAGGTTGTCTCCAAAATTTTTAAATAAGAATATTATTATTTTTAATTTAATATAATCATTTATTATTATTATCACTTTAAATAAGAACATAGAATTGTCCAATATATTTACACTGTAAAACGTTATTAATCAATTAGTTACTTTTATACAGTGATCTTGTCTTTTAAAGTGATGGTTGTCTTTACGTGAGTAAGCCTTTTTCATTAGCATTAAAACTGCTAAGTAAATTAAATATGTGCATAATTATAAAAATATGATTTTAAAAATGAACTTTGTGAAGTTAACTAATTCTGTTTCTCAGAACTTTTAGTTTTAGTTAATTTGAACTTTTTACTGTGTATTTATTTTACGCTTTTTAACCAAAATTCTAGTTAAACTATTTTTGGGATGTTTTAAGACATTACTTTTACTACTTGTTTAAAGTATTTATTTTAAAAAAAATATTTTTTTTTTTGGACAACTTAATTGTAAAACAATTCAATTAATTTAATTAATCCGTGTTGGGACAATAAAAAGGAAGTCTGTGGAACCCAGTATTTATTACAGTATATTTATGTACAGTTGAAGTCAGAATAATTTCTTTAACTAAGCTTTGTTATTGTATAACAATGGTTTGTTCTGTAGACTAGTGAAAACAATATAGCTTAAAGGGGTAATAATATTGTCCTTAAAATGGTTTTAAAAAAAATTTAAAACTGCTTTTATTCTAGCCGAAAATAAAACAAATAAGACTTTCTCCAGAAGAAAAAAACATTATCAGACATACTGTGAAAATGTCCTTGCTCTGTTAAACATCATTAGGGAAATATTAAAAAAAAAAAAAAAAAAAATTCAATGGTGGGCTAATAATTCTGACTTCAACTGTATAATTTTTGTATAAACTTTGTATAAATTGAAGTTTTTATGCTTACCAGATTTCATTATGTTTTTGCCGTTCAATTTGATCTCTTAATTTTATGGTTTGAGGCAGCTGCACTGAAAAAAAATATGCATTTTGTCATGTCAGTTGCCTCTAACATTGTTTTTATTGACACATTAATCAGAAGTAATTGTATTGGTGTTTATCTAGCGCCATGATACATACAGCACATCCATTTACACTTCAATATTTTTCCACAAACATGTGTAAGACAAGTTTTCAAAAATTCCCCTAAACACTGTTGTCTGGTAATTAAAGGCCACAATGCACAAAAAAAGAATACATACCCGTCTGCATTTCTAAAAAGAATGAATTATGTCGCCAGAGGTACATCTGATTGCATTTCGTCCTTAAAACAAATGCTACACAACGGTATGATGGCACTGACGGCTTCTGTTCCTTTTCGCGATACCAGCTGACTGCTTACCTCAATATATAAAGGCTTTCCCGCTCTTACCAGTTTGCCCAGTAGCTCGCAGCGTACGTCGGCGAACTTGGGACGCGGAGCAGAGTTGACTGCAACAACAGGGTTTGAGTCAGGCGAAGAAAAGTTCCAGAAACCAGGTAAAACAAAAGCAAAAAAAAAAATGTAAATAAATAAATAAATAAACAACAGGCCGAAAATGTAGTGAAATTACGCAGCCACGTCGGCTTTTTTTCTTGATTGCTTTTGAAAACACTATCGGTTGGGTTTAGGGATGGGGGTGGGTGGGTCAGTTGGTCAGTCAGTCAGTTAACAGCAAGCTGGAATGGTCGAAGGACCTGTGAGAGAAATTTGAGATCATCAAAAAGTGTACACAGTGGTCTTTGGTGGATTTGCAAAAACAAAAACTGCGAGCAGATGTACCTCCGGTTATGTATTTTGCTGTCCCCAGAAATTTGAACCTGGGTACATATCTGCTGTGAGCCTGGATTACAAAATATGGTGTTGCATAAATAACCAATGAATAGCAGTCAATGTTTTGACAATTTCTTGGTTACTTTTCTTAGGACCATTGCTGTCTATAGAGGGTCAAAGAGCTCTCGGATTTCATCTAAAATATCTTAATTTGTGTTTGAAGGTGAACCAAAGTTTCTGGTGATTGGAATGACATGAGGGTGAGTAATTAATTAATGAATTTTCATTTTTAATAACTACTAACTAACCCTTTAACAATGTCTTAAATAAATAGTGTTGGAGCAACCTAATCATGAGCCAGACTCTGCCAGGCCTAAAGCTCCCAAAATGGGATTATTATCTAAGATTGGTGGGCACATTTGACCAGTTTTGCAAACCATAAGAGCTACCTTAACACAGCCAAGTAGATTTTATGAGCTGGCCATCAGAAATGTGTCAGAATGTAGAATTTTAATACTCTATAAATGTTGCCCATACCACAAATGTAAAAAATATGGGTTGAAAACTTGATAGAAGCCAATCAATCAGCCCTAAGAAAAAAATCATGGTTGAAAGTTCTGGTTGAAAAGTCCCAGCTTTGAATCGCTGAGGAAACAAACTTACATTGTATTACGACATATGTTATAGTGCTGTGGAGAGAAAAGGGAGGAAAGCAAAGAACGAGGGATTATGCTGGAGAAGAGCAGGTGGTTGGGGAGTTCAAAGAGTCCAGAGATGTGCCAGTATTTTCTTAACTACGCCACTCTGCTTTGCTTACACAGACTTTTCTCCCCCCTTTTTTACAGTTCTGAGGGTTCTTGTTCTTCAGTCGGGAGTGCCATTATTATCGGTAAAGTGCTTTTAAATCCGCTGCTGCTCTGCACTGGGATCTGTTCTGCATGATAATCCCCCAGGACAGACATCCGTTCCTCCTCTGCGGATCTCACTCATGCCTGCCGTGCTTTCAGCAGCTGGAAAAGCAGTTCGGAATTTAAGATCTGCAGACTATGGGGGAGTCAAACACTCCTGTTGTCTGTACAGAGGTTTATAGTAATGTAGTGTTATTTTGATGAATGGATGCTTTTGTTTTTTAGTTTAGTTTTAGTTTCAAAGTGACTAAATGTCAAGTATGAATGTCTACAGTGGTGTGAAAAAGTGTTTCCCCCTTACTGATTTTGTTTATTTTGTTTTAGATCATCAAATTAATGTAAATATTAGTCAAAGATAACACAAGTAAACGCATCACGAAGTTTTGAAATAAAGGGTTTTATTTTTTAAGGGAAAACAACATACAATATTACATAGCCTTATGTGAAAATGCTTTTGCCCCCCATTTAAAACAAAAACTTAACACAGGTTTATTACACCTGATAAGAGGTTAAAGTTTTCTAGCCACACCAAGCCTGATTACCATACCTGTTCACAAATCAACAAATCACTAGGACCTGCCTGACAAAGCGAAGTAGACCAAAGGATCCTCAAAAGCTAGTCATCTTTTTCACACCACTGTATTGTTGATGATATATAAGATTACTAAGGGGATTTAAGCATCAAATCCATAAAAGCCTAATACAACTTGACAATGAGTTCACTGTACTCAAATGGCCTCCACAGTCACCAGATCCCAATCCAATTGAGTATCTTTGGGATGTGGTAAAATGGAAGATTTGCATCATGGAAGTGCAACTGACAAATCTGCAGCAACTGTGTGATGCTATCATGTCAATATGGACCAAAATCACTGAGGAATATTTCCAGTACCTTGTTGAATCTATGCCACAAAGGATTAAGGCAGTTCTGAAGGCAAAAGGGGATCCAACCTGATACTGGAAAGCTGTACCAAATACAGTGGCCGGTAAGTGCATTAATTAATTATTGTAATTTTAAATCTAAAATGTCTGAATGATGTCAATTCTGAATGATCAAAAATTGTTTCAAATTATTTAATAATTATGGATTGAAATAAGTGAGTTGTTTAATTCATATCTTTATTCATATTTTATATTTTAACCATAGTTTATATATATATATACATATATATATATATATATATATATATATATATATATATATATATATATATATATATATTGAAGGAAACTTGAGGTGTATAAAATCCCTTTTGTAAATTACATTTAACCCTGAAATCTATCTAATAACCATTATATAAAAGCTGTTCACGCTAACAAAGCTTTTATTACAAAATAAATGTATGTTTTTTAAAGCATGTGTCATATTTTATTTTAGGAGTTAAGATAAAGTTAGTGTCCATGTATATATATATATTTCTTTTTCTTATTTTATTTATATATTTATTTATTTTATTTTATTTAAGTAAAAGTTAATGCTAGCCATCTAATCCAATGATTTATTTCTGCTTTTCTGGACCGAGCAACTCAGTTCTGCAATGTCACTCCAAACAGTGATTACACTGGTGCCTTTAACTAATGTTCACTTGGAAACCAAACAAGAGACAGACATTGAGGAAAATACACTCCATTAAAATTACCAATTTATCCTAAAATTTATATTTTTGGCTTTGTTTACTCTCCATCAAAGTTTTCCAATATGCTGTTCTTTTTTTTTCCATCGCACCCAGACCTGTTTCAGCACTATCCATGCCAGTTTACCATAGTTTAATCTAGACAATGAAGGTGAAGATATTAAATATTAAGAAATAATTTTAGTCAATTTATCTCTGAGAGCTATTATATTGCGTTGTATTTAAAATATAGAGCCCACTTAATATGACTATTACTTTTATAACACTTTCAATGTTCTGTTTTTTGAGGCAACCTAGTAACGACGAGCTGGAAAGTAAAACGTAATTCCTCATTTCTACTTTTGAGTTCCACAGAAGACGAAAAAACAGAATAAAGATGAGCGTAATGACAGGATGTTAATGTTTGAACGAACTCTTTCTTTAAGACGTGATCAATCAGGCGACAACGAGAAGACAGATGAGATTAGAGAAACTGTTTTTTAAACCTTTAGCTCAACTCCTCCTGGCTGGCGTTTGGCCCAGACGTTAATTCTGTGGCGTTAAGAATGGATTGACTGTTACTGTTGATTCAGCACATGAACTGAGTAATGAAGTGCAGAAAACATCAGCCAGTGAAAACAGGATTTAAGAGAGAAGCGTTTAATGCATCACTTACTCTTTGAATGGTTCGCTATAACTTTCACGGAGCTCATGGATACGATCGTCTGGTCTTTAGAAACACTATTTTGCATCCTCCATAAAAACTTACCGGGAAATCAATGTAAACCAGCTCATTGAAATTTTCGTTCCTAAACAGGAGGATCATATTACACTTCTGAACCATAGGGGGCAGTATCCACAAACACAAGGTGAATTTGAGGCTTTTTGTATCAGTCAGCTTTTAGAAGAATCTTTATATAAAACTGAAATTAATGTATCAACACAGCTTTTCTAATTTTTTTTTAAAGTACGCTGTCACTCTTAAAAGTTACACTTCTGTACATTGTTTACCATATAAATGTATATAGTTTTAGGCTACATAAAATTAACATAGTAGCTAAATGGTTTGTATGGGGATTTTGAAAGATATTCTCTCAGTCCTGGCTTGTTGTGTCTTATTGCAATACGGTGTTTACTTTTCGTAACTTACTGTGTTTTGCATATTTCATATTCAATAGTGGTTTGTAGGTCAAAAAACAAAAACATTTTTCTATAAAATGTAACTGTGTGGTCATTCTTTTTTCCAATATCACTGTAATCTGTTATTTATGTTAGTCTGAAGGAAATAGTGTTCAGAACATATTTTATTTTATAATGCGATGTAATTCCAAATGAAAAATGGCTTGGCCAGAGTTGGTTTTGTCCACTGGGATTTGACTGGATGATGAAAAGTGGTCTCTATGTGGCAGGTGTTTGGAGAGGAGGGGCTGAAAAATAAGAGGGCTCGGTGAGGTCAGCTGAAAATAATGTCAGAGGTGAACCAAATGATTACATTTTGATGAAAGATTATTATGACAAATATTACTTTTCTTTGGAATAATGTCTACTGATGTGTCAATTATATTACATTAAGATGAGGAATGTCTACTAAGACCATTTTGATTGCAATGGAGCTACTAAATAATTTAAAGCAACGATAAAGCAGTGTTTTCTCTTTTTTTTCCTTCATTTTTTTCTTTTTGCTTATTCTACATAATCAGAACGCTGGAGTTAGAAGCTGAACAACCAAGTGGATTTCTGTCCATCTTCAAGACCCTGAGGGCAGGTGTTGGTTAAATTAGCTTCAGGCTAAACACTTGCACATGACTCTTCACAACAATGTAATTATGTTCACCTTTTTTAAAAGGTGCTTCTGGCTTCACTGAGCAAAATCTAATCTCTGAACAAGATCATATTGTACCCCCCCACCCCCCACCCCCCCACTTTCGCTCTTAAAGGGCAGGATATGAATTGAGGAGATGGGTGGCCTCAGGCAACCTTTCTTGTGTTCTGACGTAGCAAGAACTCCCACTTTCTTGTTTTAGTTCCATTTAACCATGCATTTAGTTATGTTCTTTGCACACTGACATGAAAACAATATTAGCATTTATGTTTTTTTTAGTCCTTTGTAGTTCTCTCTTTTTCTGAAATAGGCTAAAAGCAGAGTTTTCTCTCACTCTCTGAAGGATGCACAGCATCAGTGTTCCAGGACAGAAATAGCGCTTAATAATGAAAGATTTATGTCGAGTAAGCTTGTAATTACATGCCGCAGTAGACAATTAGGTGCCTCCCCAACAAGCTGTCTGACTTCCTGCCCCAAGAATCCTGTTGCTCCTTTAGACCTGGCAACTATCTGTCTGTCTATAGCGTTCAGTTACATAGATCTGATTTTTGCATATTGCACGTCATGATATTGCCAAGTAAGATGCGATCGTGGATTAACATCTATGTTTATCCTGGAACATTATTTTTGTTTGAAAAGGTAATCCATGGCTATTCCCTACCGCTAAACCCAAAATCAGAAGGGAATAATAGTTTGATAACACTCATGTAGAAGTTCATAAACCTAAACTTAAGCCTAAACTCAACATAAACGGTAAACATATCCCTTAATTCTGATTGGCTGACTGGAATGTTGTTCCATAGATGTTAAACCAGGAACATGTCTTGGTGAAATCAGGTTGGCGTTTGTATATTGCAATTTGTATTGTTGGAAAAATATGTGATACAAAAATCTTAAAATCATAATGAATGTTGAAAGTTTGTTTGTAACAATTTTATTATGTTTACTGTCCCTGCAGTGGCCAAAACACATTAACAGAAATAATTAAAAGAATGGACTAACCTTTGCATGTAGAGAGCTGGTCAACATTTGTCAACTTTGTTTCATTCATTGTTCATTCAGCCAGTAATTTTCAGGCAAGACAATGGCCCCATCACATTGTAACATCACACTGAAGCTGAAAACATTAAAATGATGAAAAGGCAAACTATAGTCCTGATCTAAACCTGATTGAAAACTCATGATGACAAAGTATAGCAATAAGAAACCCACCACAGTCAACAAACGGTGGAAGAGACTGGAGGAAGAGTGCAGCAAGAGAGATGTCCTGTGGCTGCAGACAAGCCCAAGTCATTCAAAAAGGACCTAAACACGTAATACAAGTTGTTGACTTCTGTAACCTTATAAAAGTTTAGCTGTATTTTTGTGCTCTAATTATTGCCATCATATTAGTTTGAACACTATTATAAATTTCAAAATCAACTAAATGCATAGACAAATGTATTAATCCTCTGAGTGCATGGTAATACCTGCGCAGTTCTTGTTCTAGTCATTTCCTGATCAATAAAGAGTATTATAAGTGTACGCTTACTGGACACTCTCCTTCAAGCATCACCACTGCTCACCCTGTACCTGTCCTTGTCAACAGTCTGCCTTCACTGACAGCTCAATAGACTCCTTATTCCCCCTGCTATCATCTTACAGCTGGTAATTACAGACAATCATGTAGGATCAGGAATGTGTGCATGAGTAGTCCAGTGTAGCATCTGCTGTCCCGGTGTGCTGCCCAGCTAGTGCCCTCAGGAGTGGGACAGCTGTGCCTCACATACAGTTCAGAATAACAGAGCCGGGAAGGAAGTGAGTGTCAAGAGCGTGTTATTGTGAAGTTTGCATGCATTCCAGCAAACCTGTATATAATTTCCTGTTCAGTTAAATACTTTTTGTTGAAATTAAATTAAATATAAGCTGTTTTATTGTTACCTTTTATTGGAATATAATTTAATAATTTACGATTTTATAATTGTATGTCTCCTAACATAAATGATACAAATATGTGTTTCAGATGTATACAGTAATACATACAATAAACCTATGTTTTATTTTGCACGTGTGTGACGTCATTACGTAATAACCATGCGCATAGGAGGTGACCTGGCAAAAACGAGGTGGCCTGGCCTCCTGCGCGTTTCCAGTCGAATGACAGGTATGTGAGGAGTTTACAGCGTTGTTCACGAAAGTTAATACAGTAATTTTTGGTAATGAGAGTGTTTCACTGATGGGAAGAAAGATTTCTTGCATGTTATTTCTGACAAGTGTGCATATTTAGAGGTTTTAATAACGAATTGTCCAAAATTGCGACGTTTGTTGTTGCCGCCCGCGCCATTTTTTTACGTGGGCTTTTGTAAGGAAAAAAGTGATACATTTTAGTCATGTAATTAATGTTTATTTGGAGTGTTTGTATCGAAAAATAATAATTATGTTATCTATCTATCTATCTATCTATCTATCTATCTATCTATCTATCTATCTATCTATCTATCTATCTATCTATCTATCTATCATTGAGGTACAGTTGTTTTTATAGTCGCACGTTCAGACTTTATCCTTAATATAATTTCTGAAAAGTATTAATGCAAATTCTAAATCAGTAAATCGTTTTAACAGCTAATTACTATCAAAGTATAGCATTGTTTACAGTCAAATAAATAGTGCTGTTTTTAAGTCAGACTTGTATTTAAAGTACCATGGAAAAAAATATTTTGGGGCCCTAAGTTACCTTCCTCTAAATAGTGGAGTATTGCCATTGCAAACCGGCCAACGATGATTTTATTGCTCATTAAATGCAGTAAAACAGAAAAGTAAAGCCTGATTTTTTCTACTTATAACTGTCTGAATGATTTGGACATTTTAAAACAACACTGTTACTAGCAGCTACAAAAATCAAGAATTAAACAATTTTTAACAAAGGGACCACTTATTCCTACTTTGCATCCTTCTGGAGTGTTTAAAATACATTATATTTTAGTAAAAAGATTGACGATTTTATAAAAGATTCTAGGTTGAGTTTTAAAAAGAAATGCAAAAGTAAAAACCCTGCAATGAAATTACAAAATACAATAATTAATTAAATGCATTACTTAGTAATAAAATATACATTCTAAAAACTAAACAACAAAACAATGAACATGAATGCAAAGGTTTATCCATAAATAATAAAACCAATAAGAAAATGATATAAATATGAAAAATAATATATAATAATAAAAAAAAAAAAAAAATATGTTCCTCAGACGAGGACCAAACCCGGGTTGGCGGCGTCATAATCTAACATGCTAACCACTGTACAACAACAGCTGTACATTGAATGGTGACTTTTCTAGTTATATCACCATTAACCTGCAGGCTGCATCTTGCTCACAAAGCTAATAGAGAAAATAGATAAAAAGAGCAGAGCTGCGGTAAAATAATGAATAAGAAAGCTGTGGTCAAGTAAATAAAAAAATATTTTTAAAAAGTGTGATTGCTGAGAGCAACAGATTCTGGAGCTAGTTACACCGGCTCTCGCGGCCCAAAAACGAACCAGCCCACCGGGAATTCTCCCGGTCCTCCCGATTAGCGAATCCGGGCCTGCTTTGCTGTTGCTTGCTGCAAGATTCAGTGTCACTGTATAAAATACTTTTAGCTCCTAATATAGCTGCCTGTGGTGCTTTTTTTAGGTGCTGGTTCTTACAAATTCTTTTTTCAGTTCAAATTCAGTTTTTGTTCTGTGTCTGTGACTTTGAATCCAAAATATTCCCATATTAGTGATGAGCTTTGATATTGATTCGTCTATTAATGCTAATTATTATCTATCTATCTATCTATCTATCTATCTATCTATCTATCTATCTATCTATCTATCTATCTATCTATCTATCTATCTATCTATCTATCTATCTGTCTATCTATCTATCTATCTATCTATCTATCTATCTATCTATCTATCTATCTGTAATATATCTGACCATCTATCTAAAGTTGAGGTTGTTTGTTCATACTGTATCTTGGTCATTTGTATGTTTTTCTTAGGAGGTGTTTGAGAGCTTGCCAAGGTCTTGTGTGTCTTTTCAGTGTATTTGATTTGCAAATCAGAATGACTCAACATCCCTAGCAGACTGTGTGGAACACCTTAAAAGCAACGTAAAGCAATCGTAAGTCACTTCTCTTAGCCAATTTTAAAACGACAGTCTCTACGTGTCAAAGGGACTGTAGTAACACCTCATGATTGGTGCTGAATATGGAGCTGTTTACTGTCAAGCACAGAGCATGCTTTCACTCCGTCCCTGGCTTCACGTTGCAGATTTGATTTGGAAATGATGTGGAAGGCAGAGGCGAGAGGGTGGGGTGATGAGCGGACATAATTACAGGGAGAGGAGCGCTGTGAACAAGTACGCTGTCACTTCAGCTGCCACAAAACAGAGGCAAGGCCCCGTCACTAGCTGCTACCAGAAAGCTTTGTAGGTCTAGTTAAAATCCTTTAGTCGGTGACCACTGATGATATATTTAATACTGTATAAAAAGTGATGCAGGGTTCTACACAATTCACTCATGTTGCTCTTGCACAAATTAATTAAGTTAGTGTAATAAATTTAAGCGGATTGAAAATAAAAAATCTCCAGATTTACGTTGTTTAACCTCATTTTAAATCAGTAGTTTGAACAAGCAGCAAAAATCATTTGTGTGGTCAGATCAATGCAAGCGCTATTATCTTCATAAAAGGCTGATTTAGGGGCTCATGACACCAATTGCGCTTTTTTGCATTAAGAAGTGTCTTTTCTTTTTAAATGATTTTCTGACAGTCGCGAGCATTGTGCGCACTGCTTATGCAATGTGCGCACCTTGCAATTTAACCGCCTGCTGCACATCACTTTTTTGCCGTTGTGCACCATACAATCGGAATTGAAAAAAGTCAACTCGAGTTACGACAGTCGCTTCTTTTTCATTCTCCAATCAAATGAAAGCAAAGGAAGGGTTTCCATTGAGGTGCCTGCAGTGTTTGTGTTGTCAAGACAATTACAGAGACTTTTTAAGATGAAGGAGAGACTTGTAGTTGCTGTTTTGAGTTATCCGGAGATGTATGTAGGCATTGGCCGGTATTAGATTCTCAGGGGTATGATAACCTTGAATAAAAATATGACAGTTTCACTTGTATTGTGATTACTGCTCTAAAATATATTCTTTTTAAATGTCTGGGTTAAAAAAACTACAACTTTTTTCCCTTTTTAACAGTATATTTTATTTTGAGAAACATTTAAAATATTTTGGAACAGTAAACATGTCAGGCTAAATTAATTAATTAAATTAGGTTCTGCTGTCTTCATTAGTTTCAAAAACAGATTTTTTAAAACAATTTAAAACAGCATGTTTTAATGTTTATTCTGCTGCAGATACTGTTGTCCTAAAAAAACTAAAAAGAAAAAAAATGTAAATAAAAAAATCTTACACATACCTTAGGAACGGTATTGCTTAAAATTTTGACGGTTTAAAACCTTGACTTCTCCAAACCGCGGTATACCTTAAGCGGTTATTGTCCCATGCCTAGCTGTATGAATCACAAATCATGAAAATCACAATATGATTAAGTTTTAAAATTATATTTATATCAACAGCAACACTTGAGCACAATATGCAGCTGATTGCACTGATTCAGTCGTTGCCTAGCAACATATAAGGTGCAGGTTTTTTAAACCGAAAATCTCGTTCATGTGATTAGCTTCCTGTACCTCTGCATCAAGCCTACGCGTATGGTCCAATGCAGCCTTTGAGCGGTTGCTGACGCTGACACTGATGCTGACATGAATCTCTCGAAAAATGTCGCAAAGATGTGTAGCGCAAGCTGTGTGATTGGTCAGCTTGGTAGCAGTGATGAATCTGTGCTGTGCTAAGAGACGAGAGCGCAATGAAGCAAATGTTTACAAGTGTCGAGTTCTGTAAAGAAGTTCCAGATGGAAACTTTAAAGTTGTTGCACGTTCGCCAGTTTCCGCCTCTGAATAAGCAAGTTTGAGCTACTTGTACAATAAGGTAGAGTTCAGAAAAAGCAAAACACCAGCGAAGAAACTCAAAGAGCAACACAAACAGCACGCAGAAGGATAAATGCACAACTACACACAAGGCAGGCTCCGTAGGGCACGCTGATCACTTGATGTTGAAGTATAAACCAGCCTTAAGGCTTCATCACTGTTAAGAATTTACATATATCAATTTTATCATATATCAATCTAAAAAATTATATCTAACATTATTCTTTTTAACTTTATTTTTATTGAATTTAATTATATTACTAAATTGAGCAAACGATAACATTTCCAAAATAACATTGGAAACAAAATACAATACTATATAAAATAATAAAAACACTTAAATTGACCAATGTGCGTGTGTGTGTGTGTGTTACATTGAATTTAAAATAAGTCATCTTTCCAAATAATTCCACTTTTTATCTATCCATTTATAAATTGACCGAAAGGGGACCTTACTTTTTTTTTTTCTATTTTACCTCTGATTACATATCTTATTTATCAAGAGCAAGACTATCAGACATCTCCTTTATATCTAATATTATTCATGTATTTTTTTTATTGGTATGTAATGTTATTCTCAGCTATATTTATCTGGTCATGAGATTGCCATAAGTTGCTGATGTGGGAATAAATAAACAAACAAATCATTATGGTTTCCATGCATTTGTTTGTTTGCCTCTGCAAACTAGTATATCAAATCTTGGAAGACTGTGGTTGGGACAGAAGCCCAATCCCTGTCTAAAAATCTCTGAGTGATCATTCATTATATTCTTGATTTGGGGGAACACCATACAGACATGCAGACAGACAATTACACCCAGCGTGGCAATCTTGGCCTGAGTGACTAACTCTGAATTGGAGATTTCGGATGGTGATAGAGGTGGCGGCAACTTGGTTTCACACTTGCTTTGAGTCCAATAGCATGACAGCAAGGGACTGCTACCGGCTGTGACAGCCAGACATGTTGTGCCTTTGTTTACACTTTTGGCACTGGGAAATCCAAAACTTATTTAGCGCTGGGATGGGAACATGACAACATTTCAACCGAAGCTCTGTGATTTATCTCTGCATAGAGATTTGAGTTTAAACCACAATGTTTGTGGTATTATAATGTCAATGCAGAAGTTTTTAATACGTATTTATATTATTATAGGAAAAATTAACATTTAATTTCAGTTGGCCAAGGATTGGACAATGAGGAATTTGCAAGTGAATAATTGTGAAGTTATTGTTTATATTTTCAACAAATTTTTCAGCATTTCTGATGGCTTTTTATTTTGTTCGTCTTCCACCTTCTCTGATTTCAAGTTGTTGGTATGGAAGTCTTTGTTTTGGCTCTGCATTTGTCCAACTTGGTACCTGGAGGTCCTCCAGATACATCAGCCTTGGCTCAGGGTACAATCTCATATATTCAGTGTTTTACTACATCATAAACTGAGACATCTTTAAAGTATTAGAGCGACTCGGTCAGTTGAGGGATTTCTTATTGCAGCAACCGAGTGAAACACATGAAAAGATTTCAGAAATCCCTCAGGAGCACTTGAGTCCAATGCTTGCATTTGCTGGTAGCCAGTCGCCCCATCAGCCTCACCTTGTACCAGGTTTCTTGAGCACCATTACAACCAGTTCCAGACAACATCATAGCTCTGTGGGCTGTTTTCTCTATGTGGGGGTCATTATGACTCTGTGGGGTGTAATATAATGAAAATGTTTCGACGACAAAGCAGACCAGAGCGAAAACAGATTTCAGAAACGGCTGTTTTCATTAGAGGCCGGGTGGAGGCTTTTGCGCTGGAGAAAATGATGGTTATCATGACACCTCCGAGACGATGATATTACGACAGCGGAGACGCTGGACTAGAGCTGATGATATCCCTGGGTGGCTGAGGCCTGTCATCAGGGCCAGAGGTGCTGCCTGCGTGTGTAATGGGTCTTCGCTCTCTCTGGCGCGGCCGAGACTGGAACATTTCAGAGGGTAATGGCCTTTACGAAATCATATCTATAGCAATTCAATTTACCACAGCATTGCAGCCCTCAAAAAAATTCCTTAGAACATCTGTGAAAGCTTCGGCAAATCTTTGCAATTGGACTTAGCGGATTTTTCTGCAGTTTTGGCCCAGTCTTGTCACTTGATCTTGAAGGACAAGATGTTCTGTTTATAGAGTAATACTTTCAATATGCGCATTAAAAATCGCTTGCTCTTATACTGTACCAATGCGTAGGAGAAGAGAAATTGTAACTCCACAGGGAGCTGGAAATACATGAATTCAGATCGGCAGAATTACGACTGGCGTTTCTCGATGTAACAGACAGAACCATAAAGTAGAAGAATGTGCAATTCGCACACAGATGCAGAAGTACTTCATCTTCGGCGATGAGAGCCACCGTTCTCTCATCCGAAGCAAAATTAAAGTGCGTTCAGCAGGTGGAATGTCGCATGTCAACCTCTTTCCTTTATGATACTTTCATCATAAATTCTGAGGCCTGTTGTTTTTCCACACTCGGGTCCCTGGCAACTGGCTGTGTGGCTCTAATGAAGAGTAATTTGCTTTCAGCTTCTCTGTCTTTGCGGTGAGGGATACTGTGCGAGGCTGGCTGGTCCTTCCCCAGGCCTAAAGCACTTCCACATGCTCTGGCTCTGCGTTGTGTACTTCAGGCATTGTGCCAGCATGAGGTCCGCCCTGAAATTGGCCTTTGGCCACCTTTAACCCAAAGGCTTTAGAACTGCACCACCCTGTATTTTTCAGCAAGACCACAGCTATGTGGAGACCCCCTGCTCTATGCAAATTGCCATACAGAGCAAACACGCTAAAGCTAAATGTGTCCATTCATCACCTGCAGTTCTGTTATTCAAGTAATCCTTGGCATTGAAAGAGAGGTGATTGTCTTTTAATCTCAGAATGAACTGATCTGTGGTTTGTACTATCGATTGGAAAGCAAGAGTTTACACACAACCATGTTCCGTACACTTTTTGCTATTCAGCGCACTCAAACGACCACTCCTCCATCATTGAGAAATAGATAAGCATGTTTGTGGGATCGTTCTCTGATCGTTCTCCAAATTTTGATATGTCTTTTGCACCAGTAGATTTTGAGAAAAGAGGAAAAAAGTACTGCCTCTGCATGTGTACAGAAGAGGATGGATATTAACGGTTTTCCATACAGGATTAAAGTAGTGTTCCGTAGCGGGCACATAACTTCAATTCACCGACAAAAATGGACATTGTCCATTTCCAGTCCAGTGGTTTCTTATTAAAAACCAATGTCAGAATATATTATTATTGTGCTTCACTAATAGATTGTCATATTTAATAACTTTTTATGAAAGCTAGATATGACAGAACTTTACAATCTTTTGATTTTAAGATCATGTGTATTTTATACAGCATGACAATTTAAAATATTAAGACATGAAATTCATGCAAATTAAAGCTAACTTAACTTACCTTTTATGAATACAAACATCATCACTGCACAAAGATCATCCAAACAGCGTTTGCAGCTTGTTTCTTAGTCTCTCTCTGGCTGAGAGTTGCGCCAACTGATGTTTAAATATCCCCCTTTCAAAGCATTTATTCAGCAAAAGATAATTTATTTTACAATTTGTGATAACATAATATTAATTTCATAAACACTGCAATACTGTGTGATGCAAATTAAATTCAAATGCATATTGTCATTGCTCTATTTTCAAGCGCATTAGGTGGACAATGTAGCAAACTTACTGAATTTTCTTGAAAACATGGTAGGAGGTTCTCTGCTGTGCTCAGGGGTGAAAGAGAAACAAAGATTACACGTATGTATAGCTTGTCTACAACCCGTAAGTGTTTATTCAGAGATTGGTATGAAAAGGTAATCTGTACTAAACAATGTTGTGTACGGAATATGGCTAGTCTATGCTACTTGTCTTTTTGGCATTGATTGTATATACAGGACACTTTCATTTACAAGTCTCTGCATAAAAAGTAGCTGAAGTTTTCTTTAAACTTGACATTTTGTAAAGCATAGTAATGCACACTAGGAATGCATGCTGTTTTAATGTTTTTACTATAAGGACATAAAATTACACATAACTGTTAACTTTATAAAGACAGACCTGTCATGAGTTTATGGACTGTGTATATTTTTGTTGAATCCATCTGGGGCCTGTTTCAGAAAGGAGGTTAAGTGAAAACTCAGAGTATTTTAACCCTGAAATGAGAGAAACTCTGGGTTTTCCGTTTCAAAATGGCAGGTTTGTTAAACTCGAGAAAGCAGGGTAAGTCAAGCCTGTTTCTGAAAGAAAGGTAACTTTAACTCAGAGTCAGTTACCGTGGTAACTTACTCTGTGAATCTAACCTGGTCCGGAGCAGGTTTTATTCTCTAAACTCTCAGTTTCTGTCGGTCTTCTCCCCCTTTTTAAAGATGAAGCGGTATTTCTCGCCTTAGCCTTACGTCTCCACACCTATTTTAGAGCTCATTTTGGAGATGTGCATAAAAACGATTGATGGAAACGTCATGATTTGCATAACTTTTGAAAATACGCATAATAAAACATGTGCATGACTGAGTAGGTTAAACTTTTATTTGATAAGATGCACATAAACTACGAAGTGCACATAACAAATTATAGTATGTACATTAAAAAAAGGTTTGTTAGAGATGATGATGAAAATGTGTGTGAATAGACAAACCAGCAGACTGAGCACACTGTAGAACATCTTAAATGTTGTTTTAGTCATTCTAAAATGCCTTAACTGTTTCAGTATTAGTGTATATTATTAATTACCTCCGAGTGTCTGGAGCACGTCTAGATCTCCGCGTCTGGCTTCAAACGCCCCCACGTGTTCATTGTGTGTCAACTGTCTTCTGAGGCGCAAGTACATTAATTAAATAAAAAATCATTGACGCAGCTTATTCTACCGCAGTTAATTCTGTTTTTACTGTTGATATTTGGCGCAAGTTAATCAGGAAGTGACGATTGTGTTCACTTCGACTCTTTGGATAAAAACGCTGCTTTATTTTTAGGCGTTATTCCAGTTTTGCACAAATATATAATAGCCTATATTTTGATGGAACAAAACACAGCTATTGCCTACATTTTTGTCAAACACAGAACAAAGTCACGTACGAGGCTTGTCCTTTTTTTCCATGAATAATTAGCTTAACTTTCGACATGCACTGTTACTAGATTAATGGGATTATTATTCTGTCTAAAAATTATTTTATTACTGCTTACCTTCTTAATGTTATATCAACCTCTATCACTTGATCAATAAAAAGGCAGACACACAAGTGCACTGTTAAATCTATTAAAACTGATAAAAATGTATAAAAGTTTAGAAAAAAAAGTATAAATGTCACACATTACATTACTTATTTTATTATACTTAAATGTTAAAATACTTAAAATTAAAAATTACGCATTAACTTGAGCAGCTGTTTTCCCATGCTAACTGTCTCTGTTTTACTGATGGTTGCTTCTTTTTAAATATATACACTCATATTTGCTATAACTTTGCATGAGCAGATCAAGTTCAGCTGGAGAAAGAAATGGTGATCTCTTTTTTTAAGATGTTGCCATAGTCACTCGTAATATCTGTGCTCTATTGATAATGCCTTTTTATAGTCACGGTGTGCGCACTTAACTCTGAGTTGGTCTACTCAAAGTTGATTGACCCAGCTCAGATCAGCTATTCTGAAACCGAAAACTCAGAGTTTTTAATCTCTCGGTAAATCAACTCAGAGTTCAAGTTTAAACTCTGAGTTGTTTGAACCTCCTTACTGAAACAGGCCCCTGTTCAGCAGCATTTGTAAATACAAACTACATTATGCATAATGCTTAACAGTGCAAATGACACCAAAATAGAGTCTCCAAAATGTCCCATTTGTTGCAATATTTGAAAGGGTTGCATTCTGTAAGCTTAATGTGAATGCATGCGGATACTAAATTCCTTAACACGCATGCCAAATGGATCTAACTTTCTAAACTTGTGTTGTTGTGTGAAGAAACGTGCTTTGGGAGAACCAGTAATTAGTCACAGACAGTTTTGATTTTGTTATGTTGTTGCGCTTAATTGGCTTACATTATATTGCTTTCTGTCACATAAACAAAGTTTCCAGTTTGTCTTAATTAAAACTACTGGTCTGCTCAGTGGTTTGTAAAGTGAGAAAAAATCTCTCTCATGCACACAAACATTTACTTTCAATTAAAAGTAAAACAGCATAGTGTGATGAGTCCGAATGCCCTCTTTCTTGACCAGCAGTCCTTAAAGGGATAGTTCATCCAAAACTGACCTCAACATTTCCTTTCCTTTAACTTTTTCCAAACCCTTCTAAATTTCTTTCTTTTTTTTTTGAACAGTAAAGATGATTTTTGGAAGCTTTCTTTTTTGATTTTACAAAAATCTTTCTATATTTGCTCTTATTTAGATTTAGCAATATCTTAATATATCAACGATGCATTGATGGTTTTCTGCAATATTTGCAAATGTGCAGCATGTGTGAACATTTAACATTGCATTGAATAGTTAATTAAACAAAGAAAACAGACACAGAACACAAGAACAGTGTTCTCTGCTGCTGTATTTCCAAAGCCTTGCATTTGCTCCGCATGTATTCAGGTAATACAGCCTTTAACCATCGTGAAAATATCAACATGACAGCTCCAGTTACTGTCAGCAGAGGCATTATGTAACACTCTATGCATAGAGAAATAGAGAGAGAGAGAGAGAGAGAGAGAAAGAGAGAAGTGTGCATTGATGTTTTTCAGGTGTTCTCCCAGACAAAAAAGAAAATATGAATAGAGCAGCAGAGTAATAAAAACGACTTAAGGCTCAGACAGTGAAAAAGACACAATTGGGAGCGCCTGTAGTGCTTTACAGAGATCTTCAGGTAAAGAGCTTTGTTGACTAAGAATGTCTCTTGGTTGCCGTAGCTCAGTCTTTTGCAGCCAACATCACATATTCGTGAATGACCTCAGTGTCTTGTTCTTTTGAAAGCAATTTCAATGTCTGAATGTCAAAAATAAATAAATAGATAATGTTGCAGATACACTCAAAAACCTAACAACTGGATAAAGTCATTTTTATTAAGGGCAGGATTTCCTACAATTAAATTTGTTTAGTACCAACTAAAAAAAAAAAAAAAAAAAAAAAATATATATATATATATATATATATATATATATATATATATATATATATATATATATATATATATATATATATATATATATATATATATTTACACAGTTCATTGCAATTGAGTTGGTCCAACATGATTGTATAAAATACAAGTTTAAATACAGTTGTATTTTATTTTAATAAACTCAAAGATCAGATAATATCATGTATGACTATTATGTGTCATACATTTAGAAGTCTCTTTTGAAGTTATTCTAAATGAACTAAAAGAGCCATTTTAGCAGTTATTGCTTACTGAGCAAAAGCAAACTGCATTGTTGCTAATTCAGCATGGTGGTAATCTCAAAACTCAAAGCATTCCATTACATCTTTTAAATCTGTAAACTAAAGTGTAGATTAAACTCTTAACAAGTATTTCTATCAACGTTAAACCTAAGATTAATTTTGTCAACATTGATCTCTGTTAATCTGTTTGTGTAACACTCTCAAAAACTGTCTTTATAATCCTAGCCTTTCACTGTGTCTGCAAAACTGAATCAGTTTAAATTGGTGAAGCTGTCCCTGAAATTATTCCTTGTGGAGATTTTTGCTTTGGTGTATGAATTGACAGCTTCACACTCAAAAAAAATGCTGTGATCACTGTTCCAAGAAGACAATTCCTTCATGTTATCCCAACTTAAACTGATTAAATTAACCTTTTTCTTTCACAAATGTAAGTGGATTGTACATAAAACAATTGTGTTGTCCTAAAGAATTCAGTTGTTTTGGCTCATTTTTAACATGCAGCAAAAATTAGTATGAAGGTAGATTTGATTTGTTACTGAAAAGTTTTAATAGCAATATATTTATATTATTTTTGAAATTCAGCAAACAAAATAATGTATTAATTTATCATTTATGTATTTAAGTTGATCAAAACCTTTAAAAAATATAAAAATTTATATTCTTGACCAGTAATTAAGCATTTTATGATTTCTGAAGGACCACTGAAGACTGTCGAAATGGTTGCTTCAATTGAACTTTGCCAACATAGCAATAAACTACATTTTAAAATATAAATTGTAGTATTAAACATTTTAACTTAAAATAATATTTTACATTGCTTACTTTTTCACTGTTTATCAAAGTGATGTTATCAAAGTTTTGGGTCTACTAATTTATTTTTAACCTAAACATACACGTACATAGCAGAACTAATGTTATATATCAATATTTTTTCTATTGGATTTATTTTTGCAATAAGTAGTGTCCGTAGTCACTCATTCTGTTTCTGAGGTCTAGCATGTACTGTAGTAGCTTACAACATTAATTTGAATGTTTTGACATTTAGTCTCATTGTGTTTGCATGGTTCATGACATTAAATCTTTCTAGAGACAGCAGCAAGTAAACAAGAGATCCTTCATCATGCTAGTATATTCAGTTATTGTATGTTCGTGTAAAAGCTTGGATGCAAGGCCGGTCATTCGATTTATATGTTGGTCAGATGGCCCATTCTTTCCTAATTTGGTGTATCTTGAATGGAATAAGATACAGTGTGAACCTGACGTTTTTGCCAGTATTATAAAAGTCTGGCTGACCTAGACTTTGCTCTTTTAGACACTTTTCCTGTCGTAACCGCAAAACATGGATCCTGCTGTTCATGGGAATTGTGCGTTTCAGTCTGAGATTGAGAGTCTCATCATCCAAACCGTTCCAAATCTATTTCTCCTCTCGCATCCCTCCATTCCTCCCCCCTGTCTCATAAACAAACCACAGCGTTTGGCTAAAGACAGACAGGCTAGACGAGCAACTGCAATTTCAATTTAGCAGACTGCAAAACACTTTATTCAGTCATGCATCAACAACAAAAGAAAAAAAAATGAAATATGCGAATTTATTCTGTCTACCAAAATGACAGGCAATATTTCAATTGTTTTTCCCAGACAGTAATGACTTAAAGGGATCCTTCACCCCAAACCTAAATATTCTGTCATCCTTTATTCACCTGCAAACCTGCTTCAAACACAGAGGAAGATATTTTAGAAACAATGTGTTTTTTTTCTGTTTAGTTAGTCAAAGATCTACATAATATAATGCTTGAATGCATCTAGAATTATGTTATAGTATGTCGGAGTGTAACATACTAGACAATACGTGAGTTAAAGCAACTCTCTGGCCGCGGATCAATTGGTACTGGGTTGCACAAGAAATCATTAATTGTTTCCGTTTTATTTATTATCTGAGTATGAACCATTTTTTATTTTCAGTCATTTGAGTACCAAAATTTAACCCACAAGCTAGCAAAATAAAAAACAGACGTCTCTGAAAAGTTTCTTTGCAAACGGGAAAAGGCCTTGTCAAGGTCTCACGAACTGCCAAGGAATGCATTCGGAACCTATTTGTCAACAAATCAGGTGAATCCAGCATGTCTGTGCAAGAAGATCAACTGCTGTAGGTTGCAAATGACAATGGTCATTCACATATCGCGTCTTTTCCATGCGCAAGTTCAATATTTCCAATGGAGGCTTGCATATTTGGGAGCGACACACATGCGGCGCCCAGTTAAAAACATCTCA
Organism: Danio rerio; assembly: GCF_052040795.2. Lineage (NCBI taxonomy): Eukaryota > Metazoa > Chordata > Actinopteri > Cypriniformes > Danionidae > Danio > Danio rerio. The sequence continues at coordinate 39,137,286 of NC_141032.1, forward strand.
AGTTTTCAGAATGCTGCATGCCCACTGTGAGTCATGCAAGTGAATCAGCTTTATACTTGGCATGCAATATACACAAATACTGATTGTCTCAGACAAACACAGAGCACCCAAACACTGCAGTTCTTTTTACAGTTTTTTCCGTAAAAAAAACTTGTATCAGTGTTGCAGCAATGTTTGCCAGCTTGTCTTCCTCTGAAAACAGTTGATGGTAGACATCTATGTACACCATTAACCCCCACTCCCCACGGCCTCCATAAACCCAGCCCCTGGGCCACTTTAAACATTGTCATGCATTTACCGGTCCACAGTGATAAAACAGTTGGGGAATGCTGAGTTAAAGGATTCCAAAAATAATGCCATTCTTTTAAGTTCATGTTATAATGAAATTTACTTCAAATGTTGAGCTTGGCAAAGTTAGTTTTTGGTTTGATATTCACTGGAAATTCATCTATGCTATGCAACCAAAGTGCAAAAATAGATTTCAAATAACTTCTTAGGAGGTGCGACTTCCTGAATACAATCTTTGTATACACACTGATTTATGCACACCCTGTACAAACTTATTTTAGAAGTCAAGTAATTTCAATCCATTTAAATTAATAATTGTAAATCATTTCTACTTGCCTGGAGATTATATCTCATTAATAGCTTCCTTCATATGAATACCGTAATGAAAAAAAAAAAATTCCTTTATTAAAGTTTGTTCTTCATTCCTATCAGCCAGACTGACTTTCTACTGATGATCTTTAGCACATACCTTCCAGCTTATGTATAAAATAGTTTTTTTTTATGTTTTTCATGTTAATTTTCTTTTTTTTATGGTTCATAAGTAATTTCTGAACTTATTCTACTAATATTTATTAATTGCCTATAACTCCCCTTTTCACTGTATCTATATACTGTATGTAATCATTTTTGAAAAACAAATCGTCAGTTTTTCTAAATTTTGACTGTTCAAGTACAATCACTCATTTTTAGATTAAAGTCAAAATATGCATTCAAAGGTTTCAGATATTAAACTGAGCTTTAACTACATTTAGTTTTATAGTTCTGTACCTTTACAACAACGCAATAGTCTTTGTTTGCAGTTTCTCTTTGGATTATACATGAATTCTAGACTGTTTCCTCATGGTATTGATGTGTTTTCAGTGACCAGATCACAACACATTGGATAACATATTACATTTATCACCTGGTATAGATTCATTCTAATGTCTCTTGTGACTACTTGTTTTTAGATTTTGTAGAGATCCATATGTCATTTTTGGTCTTACTCTACATCATGTGTACGGGCAGTATGCAGGGTTCAAAATTAACCTTTTTGCTTGGTAGCACCCCTAACTTTAAAAATGTGGTCGCACTAGCCAATTTAGTCGCACCCACAAAGAATTTGTGCACCGTTACTACAAGTTTTATATTAACATATATATTGCATTTGAAATCATCCTGACGATTAAATGAAGGATTAAATAGAAAATCTTGCACTTAAATGTGTAAATGTGTGAAAACTCAGTCACACAGACTTTACAGTGAATGGCTTTAGGAGTCTCATCCACTTTTCGAAAAGTCTATGATTAATCAGCTGTGTCATTAACTTGAGGTGGTTTCTAAAACAAAGTCTGTCAGTGCGCTTTTCATTCTCTCATCTTCAGCGCTTTACATTTTAGCGGCTTTAGCTCTGCTACACCTGAAGGCGGACAGCATTGACTAAATAATTGACAGCTGATATTAACCAATCCATGCGCATTCAGTTCTAGAGCAGCGCACCAATCAGAAGAGCTTGAAGGCGGTGCAAGCACTGTGGGATTTGTTTACTGTAGAAGATTGATTTGACTATTGTTTTAAACTTTTTCCGAGTGCTGCGTTTCATGTTTGTAGGTCAAATATGCATACCGCATAAATGTCTCCTATATCTGTCAAATGGCAACAATTTTATGCACTCGCACAAATTCTCCTAAATATATTTTGAGGTTGCAGAGATAAAATTTTGGGTGCATATCTTTTTGTATGATTTTGGTGGTCGAATTAGTTTTTAACTAGCTCTGAATGTGGTCAAAAGTGGGCACCCTCAAAATAAATAAATGGAATTTACATGTTTCCAGCATGATCCAACTCTGATCAGGTTACCAAAAAAAAAAAAGCATCCTTTAATATTGTAAATGGGTCAGTGGGATAGCTCAGTGGTTACAGCGCCAACATATGGTGAGGCAGTGCTCCAGGTGTCCAGAGTTCAAATCCTGGCTTGTGCACCTTTCCCGATCCTACCCCCCACTTTTCATCACTTTTCATCAAAGTTGTCCTAAAACTATTGAACAACACTCATTCTTGTCTTAGGACAATTTGAAAAAAAAAAAAAACATTTTTGATTCACTTCGAATGTTGACTACTGTATATATCTCTCAACAGAGTCACTTTAAGAGGATACTGTTTTTTTATTTTTTTATGGAACAATGGGTTCTGCCACTGTGAAGTTTCCAAAACAGAGACTGATGGTAAAGAGTTTCCACTTCAGATCCCAGCAGGAGGACGCTTTACAGGTAATGGCAGCTACCACTTACTGCTCAGTGAAGAGTGCTTACAGCTCATCAGATTTGCTGGACAATTCTTAGAAAAGCCTCTTAAAACTATAAGCACCATATCTGTGAAACCCGCTCCCTGCTTTACAAATCAATAGAGCTTTCACTGTTATTGACACAAGGATACTGGCTCTTGGTCAAGCTAATGAACCTGAAAGTCTCCAACTGTCTGTTAAAAGTGTTTTGTAAGTCCACCGATACAGGGTAAAATTGTTCAGCAGCCCCGATAACTGTTATTAGAGCAAGTCCCCTCTACAAGCAAGAGTAAGTTTAAAGTTGCCCAACAATGTTTAGTTTTTTAGGGAAACTGTGTGTTTATGAGAAAGATGTTGTGGTGTATTTGTTTCTACCTTTGAGTCTGCCAAAATTGTGCAAACTTTTTCTGTCTTTTTCTGTCTGCTTTTCCCTTTTTCCTTCCTTTTATATGACTACATCTTTGAGAATATATAATCTATACACTACCTGACAAAATTCATGTCGTCGATCCCAGTTGTAAGAGCATTAACTTGACTTCTAATTGATCATTTGGAAAAGTGGCAGAAGGTAGATTTTTCCAAAAAATCTGTTGATCTGCATCCCAATCATCACAAATACTGCTGAAGACCCTGCTATTGGAACCCGCATGGACTCAAGATTCTGAAAGAAATCAGTCAAGTTTTGTGAAGGAAAAAATCATGGTTTGGGGTTACATTCAGTATGGAGGCGTGCAAGAGATCTGCAAAGTGGATAGCAACATCAACAGCCTGAGGTATCAAGACATTTATGCTGCCCATTATGTCACAAACCACAGGAGAGGGCAAATCCTTCAGCAGAATAGCGCTCCTTCTCATACTTCAGCATCCACCTCAAAGTTCCTTAAAGCAAAGAAGGTCAAGGTGCTTAATGATTGGCCAGCACAGTCATCTGACATGAACATCATTGAGCACGTCTTGGGTAAGACGAAGGAGGAGAAACCAAAGAATCTTGATGAACTCTGGGAGCCCTGCAAGAACGCTTTGTTAGCCATTTCAGATGACTTTATTAATCAGTTATTTGAGTCATTGTAGAGGTGTATGGATGGAGTCCTCCAAGCTCATGGAAGTCAGACACAACATTAATTATTTTTCCATTGCACCATGACTTCTATACTGTACATTTTTTCTGTTAAGTAACAAGACTTTTGTCTAAGCAAAGGATAGACTTTTGTACCTTAATGTCCTAATTAAAAGATTAAAAATCAAGGCATGATTATATTATATTTAGGTAAAATAGGCGTAATTCAGAGGCCTTTGCCTTTCATATTAGCCACTTCTGATATCAACTGATCAACTAGAAGTCAAGTTATTATTTATATATATAATGCTATATGTTGGATGTTTGAATGTGCAGTTTTGTGTGCAAACCAATCCTTTTGCTTCATAAGGATACTAATTTAGTTTTTCCTTTATTTGTTTTTTGACTCTTAAAGTCTTCATGAATTACCATGACAGTCCAGTTTCAGCTTTGGATGGTCTGAGGGTGAGTAAATAAAAACAGCTAGTTTTCTTTTTGAGGGAACTTAAATTATTTCCAAATTACGTTGCTTTCAGTCATAATTTAGTCAAGAAAAAATCTTGGCTAAAGTCTTTTGGTGATGTTTGCGTACTTGGCTTACAAATGACTTATATACCTGTATTTTTTATTAGCATGGGATTTATAGTGGTATTTTAAATGTTAAAAGTAAAGAAAATAATATAAATCATATTAATTATCATTATTTTTGCAGTAAAGTGATATTTCAGGTGTTTTTTTCACTTAAGGCTTCTAAAAATGTGTTGCACTGACTTGTTACTTCTGCTAAAATTGTGCTTTTCTTTTTGTCTTTCCTTTTATATGACTACATGTTTGAGATTATATAATCTATAATTAATTATACAGTACGGTACAGTAGATCCTTCTCCTATATAAATATACAGCATCACTGCTCAAAATGTATTTTTACTTAAAAGTAATAATGTTGGAAATAATGTTTAGATTTATGCACAAACCGATCATTTTGCTTCATAGCAATATGCATTTTTTCCTTTGTATGCTTTTTGATTTTCAATTTGGCCACGAATCACCATGAAGGTCCCATTTTAGGTCAGGATGGCCTGAGGGTGAGTGAATAAAAAAAACTGGTTTTCTATGGTGAACTTAAATTATTACATTGCTTTCACTCATAATTTAGATTTTGAAGATTCAGAGACCTTTGATGTTTGCGTACTTGGTAATACAAATGACTCATCATACCTGTATGTTTTATTAGCATGGGTTTTATTATGTTATTTTAAATGTTGTGTATAAAAAACCAAGAGTATGAATCATACTAATTGGCCTTATTTAGGTAGTAAATGTTTCCCTTTGGTCTTTTCAATTAAGGCTTTAAAAATGTATTGCACTGACTTGTTTCTTCTGCTAAAATTGTGATTTTTTTTTTCCTATTGGATTTGCTTTTATGTGACTACGTTTGAGATTATATAATCTAGAATTAATCATACAGTACATTTTATATGTAGGATTCAGCATCCAAGACACAATTACCATTTTGATATTACTGATACAGTAGATTGTTCTTCTTTATAATCGTACAACACTGTTGAAAATGGGTTTTGACTTAAAAAGTAATAATGATGTAAATAATGTTCAGATTTTGGCACAATTTGATCATTTTGCTTTATAAGGATGTTATTTGTTTCCTGTGTATGTTTTTTGACTCTCAAATCACTATCAAGGTCCTGTTTTAGCTCAGGATGACCCGAGAGTGAGTAAATAAAATAGCTAGTTTTCTTTTTTGGTGAACTTAAATTCTTACCAAATTATTGTTGCTTTCAGTCAAATTTAGAGTCAAGAAATAATCAAAGACCTTTGGTGGTGTTGCACATTTGGTAAATAACTCATCATACCTTTTAAGTTTTATTTGCATGAGATTTATAATGTTATTTTAAATGTTGGGTAAAAAAAAGAGGATGCATGAATCATATTAATTAGCATTATTAGTGTAGCAAATGTTTCCTCTTGGTCTTTTCTATTACTTAAAGCTTCTAAAAATGTATTGTACTGGCTTGTGTTAATTCTGTTGACTTTCCAAATTGCTAAATTACACTTTCATTTTAACTTAACATCTGAAATTTGTTCTTCCAAAAACTGCCACAATAGAAAAACACAGCCTTTAAATATGTTGATATTAGTGTCACACAGTATAAAGGGTAAACGAAGGCTAGAGATTACTATCCATCTCTGTATATTATCATTATATTTATGAAAGAAAAAGAAATCGTTATTTTAAAGCTTTTGGAAACATAGACTGCTATTACTGTTTGCATTGGGACCACGGTACTAGACCTTTCAATCACTGAGAGTGACATTCCCGCCACCACATAGGAAACAGTATAATGTGAAGTAAAGGCTAGCCAGCAATTCGCCAGCATCTTGAACCCTTGACTCTTTCCATTTCCCCTTATTCTCCCATTTTTCCATCAGAAAACACCCTGTCACACCAACTGTCTTGGGCCTTGGGGTCTGTACTGTTACTTACAGCTATAACCACATACTAAAGTATGGCTGTTGTTGAACTTTGATGGGAAAATCTCTTGGCGACACAATTACACTTAGTGTTTTCGTGAGCTTCGTCCCCTCATGCCCTGCTCTTCTCTTGGCCTTGCCGTTTCACAGGCTTTATAATGGATGATATCTGTCTAACAGCTTGTTGTGAAAGCGTGCAATAGACAAAAAAAGCTGCTTTGCAGGGAGCTTGCCAATTAAACCGAGGGACTTCCCTTTCTTCATGAGCCAAAGTCTTGGAGCACATTTCCCCTGCTGGGAGAGAATGAACAGAGTTGGGGGGATAAGAGACAAAGAGAGCGATAGGAAGAGGGGAAGAGATAGCTAGATTGAAAAAGATGTTGCGGTTATTCAGAAAGCAGCTTGTCAGAAAAGGAAAACATGTTCCTCTGAACTTGACATACTCCCTCAAGGAGCTCCTGAAGGTACTCAAGCATTCACTGGACCAGTCAATGACCTGATTTCCCCTGTGGTCAAAGCAGTGGTGAGGCTTTTTAAACTTTCAAAATAATTAGACTTTAGTGAAATAGTGTGGAAGGTCGCTGGTTCGAGCCTTGTTGGGGTCAGTTGGCATTTCTGTGTGGAGTTTGCATGTTCTCCCCGTGTTAGCATAGGTTTCCTCCAGGTGCTCCAGTTTCCCCCACTGTCCAAAGACATGTGGTATAGGTGAATTGAGCAAGCTAAATTGTCAGTAGTGTATGTGTGTGATTGAAAGTGTATGGGTGTTTCCCAGTGATGGGTTGCAGCTGGAAGGGCATCCGCTGTGTAAAACATATGTTGGATAAGTTGGAGGTTCTTTCCACTGTGGCAACCCCAGATTAATAAAGAGACTAAGCCGAAAATAAAATGAATGAATGAAATTGTGTGGACTATGACTGCTCTTATCTAAAGTACACTGTAAAAAGTGATAAGTTACTTAAATTGAGTTAATAAATTGTTAAGTTGAAACCATAAAGGATGTTTTAATGGTTTTGTGATGTATATACTAGTGTTTGGGTCGAGTCCACCTTTGTCGAGTACAAGTCGAGACCAAGTCCTTATCCAGTCGAGTCCAAGTCTGAATCCAAAAAGGGTTGAGTCAAACTCGAGTCATAAAATTCATTTATTCATTTTCTTATTTTCTTATTCATGCCGACTGAGCCAGATCTGCACAGAACATTCAGCAAAGAGAGACCATTCGGCTCATCTCTTGTCTTAATTTATAGAGAATTAACAGTCAGAAGAAATTGGTTCCAAACAAACAAAGAGTGAATAAATATGGGGAGCGATTGGGTGTGAAATAAAACCTAGTAAGAGTAAGACTGAAAAAAAAAAAAAAAAAAACAGTTCAGCGCAGATTTGGCTGTAGATCTGGGTCCGCCTGTTAGTGATAGCCTACAAAAAAACAAGCTCTGAACGCATCTTTCTTTGGCTTAGAGCCAAAGCGCAAATGTTCAAATCTGGCTGTTGATTTGCGGACATACTGACACAAATTTAAATAACAACACAATATTTACACTTTGTATGAACATTGTTGCTACGATATGGATATAAAAGTCAAGAAAATAAGCTCTTAACTTTCTTTGTTTTCTTTCAACATGTAGAAGGTAGAAGTCGTTCTAGTTGGTAGAAGTGACTTGCAAATAAATTCTCTATGATTTTCATAAGCAAAGCAAATTATTACTGATTTTGAAGACATTGTTCTAGACCTAGCCATGCATTGTGTTATATGGCTATTTCTGATTAGAATGTTTAAGGAAAAGACATGCTACTGCCATGAGAGCCAGAGAGTTCATTAAATTCTTGTTATAATTCCATGCTGTTTTTATTAATTTTTAATGTCTTTATTTGTGTTGTGGATGATGTGGACTCGACTGTATGATATATGTATGATATTTTCAGAGTCAAGTCCAACTACATGTTCACCCAAGTCCAAGACAAGTCTAATCAAAATTGGACTTGAGTCAGAGTTCAAGTTTGAGTACCCCAAACATTAGTATATACTGGGGTCATAATTTAAATTAAATTGATTTGAATGGAAACTATTGGTCTTTAGTGTTTTACTGGATTTTTATTTGACCTTCTGTTGGTGGCATTTAAAAAAAAACTAAATAAATTGTAACGCATTATGTACAAACAGACCAGCAGAAGCCCAACTAATAGTGTTTTCAAAAGGAAACATAAGAGAAAAACGGACGTTGAACACAGTTTTACCTTGATTTGACATTTCACTGGACTTGAACCTGAGTGCTGTGTCTCACAAGTTCAACACTGTACAAAGTAAACTATTGAGCAAACGGACCATGACCGAAAAGTCCCAATGGGGATACGGTAAATAATCAAGGCAAACATGTTTGATTACAAATTATGGGCAAATTTAAATAGTTTATGTTATTTATTTGGTGTTGTGCAAAGAACTGCTCAAAAATAATTCTTCATCTGTCAGTAATATGTTCCTGTAAATATCATTAGTGTTAAAACGAACAAAGGTTGTTGGTGGATACTGCCCTATAGTTTTTAATTTTCATTTCAAACTGCAGACATCAATGGGCCAGTGCCACTCTGTGTTCTGCAAATCTATTATCAGGCAGAGAAACATGGGCCAGTAGATTACCCTCAATCGTGTGACATTCAGGCCTGGATCCGGATCAGTGTGAGCATTATTAACAAACTGTGAGTGGTCAAAATGCCACTTAATTTTACATTGTTTTTGAGGTATAGCACTAAAGTCTAGCATCCAGAGAGAAATAAGGAGAGTTATTGTTGAAATATCTGATGGCAGGCAGCAAAGCACATATTGTTTTCTTTTGTTTTGTTTTTTTGTCCTCTTGACGTCTTTGTTTTCAGCATTTTTTCCCCTTTGCGGTAATGTAATTTCACCCTTTTGTTTCCTTTTAATACATTTTGTTTTCTCATTTGAGTCTAATTTGTCTCCTCTGAGGTTGTTGTGGTGCTATGACACCTTTCAAAGTCAATTTTGAATTCTTTTGGTTTGCATTGTTATTGTTGTATAAACTCAGAACATATAGTCCTTGGATACTCACTGCCCTCTTGTCCTATTATCTGGATTATTGTAGTATACTGTATATAGCTTAAATTAGATTTTATTTTAATTTAGTAATGTATACAAATTCACAAGTAAATGGTCAAAGAATGCCATTTTGACTAAATTATCTTCCTCTTTTTTTTTTACTCCTATTTAAATCTTAACCAGTTGTTTTATGTTTTAGACTGCCATGCTTAGCAGTTGCCAAGTATGCATTTCATAAGTTACGGCTAGGAATAGAAAGATGCGCAACCTATAATCCAAACACAAACAAATTCAAGGAATTTGTTTGAACTGTAAATAGAATAAATATTTTTAAGAGGGGCAGCAAAACTAACAAACATTTTAATTATCTCTTTTAGGATTGACCACCTCTACGTCAGATTCACTCACCTTGAGAATGGGATAATTCACCTAAAAGTTCAAATGTACCCTACATTTGTAGCCTACATACAAATGTACCCTAGTGTTTCTTCCAAACACTTATGATTTCCCTTTTTTCTTGTTGTTGAACACAAAATAAGTTATACTGAACAACCATATCAGCCTAATAACCATATCAGTCCACCTTTGCTATTTTAAGGACGATAAGATGGTCTATGCACCAGGCGCATGGTGTAAAAGGGTTGTCCTCATTCTCTTAATGAATTGTGGGTGGGTTTTTGGAAAAATGTCCTCTAAACCAAACACCAGTATCATCTTCCATTTCCTTTAAGTATCAATTGCGTTGTACCACAGTGAATTCGCTATTTACATGGTGGACTTTGTAAGTGGAAAAACTGAACACTTCATTTGCAAGATAACATTTAAAGACTATCTACAGAATGAGTGCCTACTTCCTTTCGACCATGGATTCATGAAACTGGTGGACACACTCCACTGAAGTGTCCATTTCATATGTATTTATTTATTTAAAACTTTCTAAATTCATTTGAGCTAAATCCAAATGCTCTTATTTCTATGTTATGTATATGGTGAGGCATTTGTCTACAAAACTCCACAGGTGGACACATTCAAACAAAAATATGCAAAACAAATATGCATGTTTTAAATATTGCTACTAATAATGACATTAAACAAATCTAAATGCTCAAGAATACACAGACTACAACAGAGCCGGATTCCACCAAAGCTTCCTGAGGTTAAGAAGGCATTAGAGGAGGTAGTGGTTTTTATAATTATGTTGACAATTAACTTTTTTTTTTGCATTTTAACCCTTTAATTAAGACATTTGTGCACTGCTGTGCATCCCTGTGTGTGTATTAAGCAATGTGTATGTGTGTTTTGGGCCAGGGTTTTACGCAGGGTCTTAAAGTCTTAAAAAGTCTTAAATTAAAAATCTAAATTTTAGGCCTTAAAGTTTTAAATTCGCTTTTCTAGGTCTTATTTTTTCGATGTCCATGCAAAGCTGAATCTACTGCTCAGTTAAATTCTTTTTTGTTGTTGCTAGGTTTTCGTGTTGTTGTAGTCCTTTATGTATTTTTCTGTTATTGAACTCCGTGTGGGCGCAGTGGCGCAGTAGGTAGTGCTGTCGTCTCACAGCAAGAAGGTCGCTGGTTCGAACCTCGGCTCAGTTGACATTTCTCTGTGGAGTTTGCATGTTCTCCCTGCCTTCGCGTGGGTTTCCTCCTGGTGCTCCGGTTTCCCCCACAATCCAAAGACATGCGGTACAGGTGAATTGGGTAGGCTAAATTGTTTCCCAGAGATGGGTTGCCGCTGGAAGGGCATCCGCTGCGTAAAAACTTGCTGGATAAGTTGGCGGTTCATTCCGCTGTGGCGACCCCAGATTAATTAAGGGACTAAGGGACTAAGCCGACAAGAAAATGAATGAATGAACTCCGTGTGCGCGGTGAATATGACATCATCGCTGTGTTTGTTGAGGTTCGCTTTGGGTGTGTGCGATTTGATATCAGCTGATGGAGCTCATGAAATTTGTTGAGACTCGAGTAAACAGTTCGCACTGTGCCATGTTTGATTTGAATTACATATGAATCACTTTGAGTCCAAATGCACTTCTTATTTAAACAACGTGGTGCAAAACGTAAAAATGATACCTGCCCCGTCTTATAAAAAATGTGTCTTTTTGCTCCAGGTGTATGGAAAGTTTGGAACAAGTGGAATATGAGGAAATGACACTTTTTATTTTTAGGTGAACTATCCCTGTATTGCTGTTCTTGTGCAGTGACTTTAAACCTGAATCCTCCTTTTAGAGTCAGACAGTTGTGGGCCTCTTTCAGAAGAACTAAACCTCTGTGCCCCAGAAATGTGTATCCAGGTTAAACTAACAGGTGTAGCGCAGAGATAGCTGTGGTGTGTGGGGAACAGCTGTGCTGGATGTCGCAGAGGCGCGGAAGAGCAGTGATTTCATTAGCTGCACTGCCTGGTTTATTTAGACAAGTCCCTATAAACAGGAACCGGTATGATTCAGCAAACCGGGCTAATGCGACACAGATGTAGCCGGTGGGCCGTTCTCATTAATCAACAATTAAAACCAGCACAGGTCTTCTTTTAATCTCAATGCACTACTGAGGGACGTGACACTAAATGAGATTCAACAGGGTCACTCAGAGTTCACTTCTAATTTTATTTTATTATTTTGTTTACTTCCACTTCAGTTAATTTCAATACTTTAGGCTTCAAGGCAGGAACACATTACTATATATATATATTAATTACAGTGCAGGAACACATTACTATATATATATATATATATATATATATATATATATATATATATATATATATATATATATATATATATATATATATATATATATATATATTAATTACAGTGCAAAACCCAAAAGAGTTGAAAAGCTTTTTAAACTCAGTGTTGAAGGTAATAATTTAATTAAATACCTCATTACTTTAACTTAAATGGAGTAAGTTCATAGTACTCATTAGGATAAGTTTTTGAACTTAAATGGTTTGTTGCAATTGGTTTCCTCAAATGGTTTGAGTTACCTTTACTTTTTAGGTTTTACAGTGTGTGTGTGTGTGTGTTTATATATATATATATATATATATATATATATATATATATATATATATATATATATATATATATATATATATATATACTGTATTATATATATATATATATATATATATATATACTGTATTATCAAAAAGATTGTATTTTTAGGGTGATGATTTAATTAAATATGACAGACATTCAAAGCTTAATTTAATATCTGAAATAGAGGCCCTAAATGTAAATATGACATGACAATATGATGCATATGAGAGCTATGGTAATTCTAATAGTTAAAGAATTCTGGTAGTTCCACTGTTAACAATGAAACTTTCATAGGTAGATAAGAACACATTGCCACCTCAATCATTCATTTTCATCTAATTCTTTACAAAAAACACAAGCTACACAATTCATTTTCTGTTAAAAAGTGGTCATTTGTTCACTGTTTGATAGTTAAAAAAATAAAAAGGTAATTGTCTGCATTATTATTTCTGATTTTTTTTTTCATGCTAAACTTTTATTTATTATTAATATTAATACTAATAATACTAATAATTATTATTATTCATTCATTCATTTATTTAATCATTTTCTTTTTGGCTTATTCCCTTTATTAATCTGGGGTTGCCACAGCGAAATGAACCGCCAACTTATCCAGCATATGTTTTACGCAGCCCTTCCAGCTGCAAACTATTTCTGGGAAACATCCACACACACTCATTTACACTCATACACTACAGACAATTTAGCCTACCCAATTCACCTGTACCACATTGTATTAATAATAATAATAATAATAATAAATAAATAAGAAGTGATTTAGTACTGGTATTTTTATAGTTATAATTTACATAAAAGTAGCGTACCATTAAACAAATCACTGTTGACTAATGTCTAGCATTGCTGTTGTCCAAACTCTAAAATTTCCCCCAGTGTCGCGACTGTCCAAACACATGCTCTCCTCACGGTACCAGCCAAAAATTAAATTCCAGGTCTGTGTTTGTTCTTCATGCTCTCTCCGTCTCTCCCCATGCTTCAAATAATCAGCATGTTCTCCCATTTCCTCCACATGTGCTCCACACACAGATGCCCAAATTGTTTTCGCAGCTTCCCACCTCTGCATCCCTGGAACCACAATTGGCCAGACCGAAACCTGCGCCCCTTTCTCCTGCTTTTCTGGAGCTCTCCCACAGCTGTAGCACAGGCATGGCTTGATTAAAGCCCCTCCATGTTTTTTGGCACGGGCTGTGGAGGTCGTTAATGCTCCGCTGTTAACAAACGGCTTGTATTCAGCTGCCAGGATCAGCCCAGCAACCTGCTTGAAAATCCACTGCTTGCTCTCGTGCCATCCCAATATCCAGACCTCCTTCCACTCATCCGCACAGCCAGACACATTCATCCAACACTCCTCAGTCCCTCCAGGGTTTTGCGAGACACTTTTTCTCTTTTTTGCAGCTTAGTGAGTACTGATTTGGCCGATTTTGCATTCCACTTTTGCAGATTATTGTGCATTATTTTAGTGGTAGTTTTTCTCAAATATTACAGCAGTTCTTTTGCACTTAAAATATATACACATCAATCTTGTGAAATTTTATTACATTTTTGACTTTTAAAAATCATTGGACTACTTTATATTGTGCAGTAATAAATACATATTTATGGAACATTTTGAGGGATGTAAACAATAACAATGGTCCTTATGTATTTCCTGTTATACATTTTTAATTCTCATTGCTTCCGAGAAAAAAAGGTGGTTGATTAACGTTATAGTTCTTTTAATGTGTTAGTTGTTTTAACGTGAAAATAGGATTGAATTGGCTCTTGTTACAGTTATGAAATATATAACAACAAGCAGGAAATGTTCAAAGGCCAATGACTTGACCACATTGAAATGGTCTATATTAATCTATAAGAGTAATTTTATATTAAAAAACACAGAGAAACAAAGAGAATCTTAAGTTTCTTAAACCATATAAATCTTAACCGTTCATACACGACACATTTTAAAAATATGCTAAATAAATGATGTTTTCTGTCTGTTCAAACTTTGTTTAAACAACTCAGGCTCATTCTGAAAATGTACCCATATATACATTTCTGGAGAGTGCCAAATACCTCCCAGGAGGTTTGTTTTGGTGAATTCCCCAGAGGCGGATACGCTTTTATTAGACCTCAGTTTTTGTTGAATGACCGTCTGACTAACCGATAGACTTACCTACTCTCCCCCTTCCGTAAACCTAAATGATAGTGTTTTCAAAAGTTCCGATTGGCCTACCTAGCCATTTCCCTAAACCCAACTGACAGTGTTTTAAAAAGCAATCCAGAAAAAACATAGCCGCCTGATTTTTACGAGGAATTTTATGATGATTTATGAGCATCAAAAGTTGTGGATCAGTTCAGGAAAATATTTGACTGTGTGTCACTGCATCACAAACGACAAAAAATTATTTCTAAGAAAGAAAAACCATCAGTTTTTTGCATCATTTGATGGTTTGATATATGTTGTCAGAAACAAAACAGTCAGAGTTGGTGGTGATTTGCTAACTAGGAGTAACAGAACAATAGTTGTAAAAGTAACTACAAAAGTTTAGAGATTAATTTCAGTGGACTGTTTCAAGTGGGCTTTGGCTGAACATGAGTTTCGATAATGTCACATGATGCATCTAAGGCGACACAAAATCTGCAGTAGGGCTGCACGATTAATCAAAAAAAGGCCATGATCTTGATTCGATTATAGGACACATGCGTGCCCGCGAATGATGCCCACTATAGTAAACCGAACCTGCATAGACTGAATAACAGGTAATAAAATTGGAAATGACGTTCAGTTTGTTGCACAGAGCAAACATTTGGGAGCCACACAGGAAGTAGGATTTGCATGTATGTTTCATTCTTAAATTAATGGCAGCCATGACATGAACCGCACTCAGCAGTAAAAATGAAACCGAAAGTGCACACTTAAAATGATCATATCACATATAGTGTTATGATTGCTTCACCATTTAATATTTTTTTTTCATAGTGAACACAAAGTGTTGTGCATGAAAATAGATGTTAACCTGTGTCAGTAAAACTA
>NC_141032.1:39157500-39170000 GCF_052040795.2 Danio rerio
TCTACATTGTCAGGATGATGAAGATCAAACCAGAGTTGACATTTCAGCAAGACAATAATCCAAAACACAGCCAAGGAAACTCGCAAGTACTTTCAGAGAAAGAAAATCAAGCTGTAGAATGGCCCAGCCAATCACCTAATTTGAATCCGATAGAAAATACAAAAAATCTCAGATTTAATGGACAAGACCCACAAAACCATCAAGATTTTTACATTCTGTTGAAGTCTGTGGAAAAACTCACTCCTGAGCAGTTAATGTGACTTCATTTTCCATATTAGAGGCATCATCATCTGTTTAGCTGTGCCTTTACTGAATGAGCACTGTGCTGCGTCCGACAGATCGCACTATTATGTTTTTCGTTTTCTTTTTCATTCTTTTATAACCTATTTCAACTCATTTTAATTTGTTTTTATCTGTTTTTAATAATTTTTATTGTCTGCATTTTATGTTCCTAAACTTGTCTTTTTTATTCCTGTTTATGTAAAGCACTTTGAATTGCCACTGTGTATGAAATGTGCTATAGAAATAAACTTGCCTTGCCTTGCATTAAGTTGCCATCACTAAAAATGTCTTTAATATAAAGTTTTAAATACATTTCAGTAGTTCAGTACCCTCTCCTTGTGTCATTGCATTGTTATTACACATAATTATTTTTTCAGATTTCTTTGTTTTGTTTTATTTTTATGTTTGTATTGTTTGGGTTTTTACCAGAATCTGGTTTGATTGCATGTCAACAGCTCCTTTAGAAATATCGTTCCCAGGAGAAAACATGACATGTTCAATACTATTTATTCACCTCGTAAATATTTAAATTTATTTTTGGCATATTTGTTTTTTTTTCTGCCTTTTTTCCCACCACCACAAAAGAAGTCACTAACTAAATGTTGCATCTTTAATCCTAGACTTATACTTTAAAGATCTGTAACAGATCCGACTGAAAACATTCTTCTCTACTGTATATTTGGCATTCGGAGCAGCCAGGCTTTATCATAGTGGGTTTAACAGATTTCGGTTACATTTCACTTTCTTTTTGGCAGGCATTTGGTACCTATAAAACGAGCACTAGAATGGCCTCCTTAAAAATCCATTTCGATGGTTCGTTGAATGAGATTTGATAGTGTTCCACACTTTACCCTCAGACTTTTACCTCCCTGTATTAAAATTAACAATCTAGAACTGCATGAAATGTTCTGAGCCCTGGAGCCCCAAGAGCAAAAACTATAGACAAATTTATGATGTTTTTCCGTAAGTTACCACAGCATTGCGGGAATACGTGCGTCTGAATATTATGTTCCATGAGTTTTTGCACTCTGTTTTCCTGGAAGTCATTAGTAAATATCTATATATTTAAAAAGATGCATTTTTGCTAGTGATGTGTATCACACTTTATTGCTATCTAGGGAGTTGCATTTTTTTTTATCTAAATAAAATAATATTTGTTTTGTGAGGCAGTCAATAACCTGCTAGTTCACAAAATCCTTAAAACTCTGCTGATTTTGGTCTTCAAAAACTGGCCAGACATTGGAAAGGAGCTTTAGTCTCACCTGATAAAATAATGATATTTCAAGACTGGAAAAACCACAGAACAAAAGAGATTAACTGAAGCAATTTTTCATGAATGAAGTGGTTGATGCCTGTGAGACAGAACCACAAACTCTGTCGCTATACTGATGGAAAAACAGACCAAATATAACACATTATAGATTGTGTCAAGACCTATTTTTCCCTTTTAAACTTTGAAAAACTCTTTTTTTTTTTTTTTTTGGTTGTTTGAACATATTCAACAGCATTAGTATCTACGCCACAAATGCAATACAATCGAATGGGTTTTTGACTACCTTGTTAAAAGCTCAGTGTACTAGCTCAAAACATTTTAATACCCATTTACACAGTGTAGTTCGCTTGTGATCGGATTGACAAAAACCAAGTGTAAAGAGGGGCTTATAAACTTCTGGAAAACGCACACACACCTTACTAAAAGTGCATCTGTTGTTCACATGCTGCAGGAATCCACTCCTTGGCATCTGTCAAGTACTTATAGCATTTGCACATGCCTTTCTGAATGCATTTTACATTCACATCACTCTTGCACCTGTCTCATCAAAAGGAGGATAAAGATACATTATGAAGAATAGTCCAAATTTGGTTCTAGTTTAAAGCCTCAAGGCTTTGATAGATTGAACTTTTACAACAGAGCCTCACATGAGGTCTTTGCCCCCTTTATTGATCCTAAAAACTGGAACTGTTTGATCTTGAGGTTGCATTTTTATGTTCTTGCCAAGAAGTCACTTTTTTTGACTTTGCGTATTTGTAGTAGAGAATAAGGCATGTGATATCTATTGGTAATACTGTACAAACTGTTTCCATCACACTTCTTAAAGGGATAGTTCATTTAAATCAATTTTAAACATTGTCACAAAATTCAATGTAACAGATCTGTTTAAATTTCATTTCTTTTGTTGTATCCAAAAAATGTTTAAAAAATAACTTTTGCTGCTTATTTAAAATGAGTTGAAAAAGCAACATCCTTAAGGTGTTTTTAGGACAACTTAATTGTTATATATTCAATCCACTTTTGCAAAAAACAACATAAAAGAATTGTATGGAACCCAGCATAGTATTTGTATTTCCAATGTTAACAGGATTCTAAGGGTGCGTCCCAAATCGCATACTTATGCACTATTTTATGCCATGTTGTGCGCTTATTCACACTAAGATTTCTACAAATTTGAAAAATAAATACCGTGATGATGCACTTATTCAATAGTTAAACATAAGTGTGGAATTTTGAACACTTCATGCACTCAACACTGCGGTTTTAATCACGTAGTGGAAGGAGAGCAGCTGTCCGGCATTGTGGTTGGATTTCTTTATTTATTCTTTATTTTTAAAAGGTAAATTCTCCCACAAAAGTGATTGTCTTACTGGTTGTTCGGTAATTTATTTCCCCAATTTGGCAACCATTAAACGTCACTTGGGAAGTTTTGAATTCCCTTTATCCAAAAACATTTGTGTAAACATTGTGTAAACTCTACACTACCCAGTTGAATGTATAAGAGCATAAGTATATAGAGTATAAGTGAATAGTGTACGCAACATAACACTTTTTTTTTTTTTTTTTATTACATTTTGTGTTCAACAAAACTAAAAAAAACTTGAGGATTGAGTAAATAGTAAGTGTTCAATTTTGGATGAACTGTCTCTCTAACTAGTCCTACCTAGCATAAACAAGCCTAGGAGTGTCCACTGTAATTTATATCTCTGATTTTGAAATCATTTAACATTGCTTGGGAAAGGTTTGATTTTCTATTAACTAAAAAAAAAAAAAAAACAGTTGTGTTCCATTTGGGATGACACTAAACTCTATGTGGTTGTGTATACAGTAAGTGCATAAAGGTATTGTGTATAACTGCATAGTGTACGCAACTTAACACTTTTTTTAATGACCTTTCGTGTTCAACACAAATTTCTCCCACATATGTGATTATGCCTTTTCCTAGGTATACTATTCGGTAGTTTGGTAATTTATATCCCCAATTTGGCAACCGTGAAACATCACTTCGGAAAGTTTTGCAATTATATATATATATATATATATATATATATATATATATATATATATATATATATATATATATATATATATATACACATATATATAAATATATATAAATATAAATATATATAAATATAAATATAAATAAAAAAACATTTGTGTTTTATTTAGGATGACACTAAACTCTACACGGTTGAGTATATAAGTGCATAGTGTAATAGTGCATTGTGTACGCAACTTGACACTTTTTTTATTATCTTTTGTGTAAATAAAACAAAATGAGTGAGTAAATAATCAGTAAGTTGTCCATTTTTAATGAACTGTCTCTTTAACTAGTCCTACCCAGCGTAAACAAGCCTTGGACTTTCCACTTTCCATTCAATAAAAAAAAAAAAAAAAAAAAAAACATGTTTTTTTTTTTTTTTTTTTTTTAAAAACACTCTTAAGAGGTTGAGTGTCAAATTGCCTTTTTTGTTTAACACAAAATTTTCCCACATAAGTGGTTATACCTTACCTTAGGTATACTCTTTGGTAGTTTGGTAATTTATATCCCCAATCTGGCAATCATTAAAGGTCGCTTGGGAAAGGTTTGATTTTCAATTAACTACAAAAAAACATTTGTGTTCTATTTGTGACAACTCTAAACTGTACACCATGCGGTTGAACGTATAAACACATAAGTGTATAGTGTATAAGTGCAGAGTTTACGTAACTTAGCACTTTTTTATGACTTTTTGTGTTCATCAAAACTAAAAACCTCAAACAGGTTTGAAACAACTGGAGGAGTGAGTAAATACTGTTCATTTTTGGATGAACTGTCTCTTTAACTAGCACTACCCAGCATATACAAGCCTAGGAGTGTCCACTTTCTATTCAGTAAAACAAACAAAATAAAAAAACATTAGTGTTCCATTTGGGACGACACTAAACTCTACACTATGTGGTTAAGTTTATTAGTGCATAATGTATGCAACTTAACATTTTTCAAGTTGCCTTTTGTGTTCAACACAAACAAACAGATTTAAAAGCATTCGAGGGGTGAGTAAATAGTCATAAATGTTTATTTTTGGATGAACTGTCCCTTTAACTAGCACTACCAAGCCTACTGTAGGAGTGTCCACTTTCCATTCTTCCTCACCTTGTTCATTTTGCATACAAACCGATTTGCAAGTAAAACATCTTCTTTGTACACAGCAACCAAATGCAGCCCTTAATGTAACTCAACAGCACTGTGGCACATCTTTTCCCCCCACAAACCAGTTGTTTAAAACAGACTTCTGATAAACTGTGTCTTTTCTTCTCTCCCACATCTCATATGATTTCTGGCATCTTTGCATTACTCCAAACTGGCAGCACTTACACCATTTCCACTGCTCTTCAGCTTAAAGATTGCCCAGATTGTGATTGTGTCCAGAGGCAAGTGCTCTTGAAATGAGGATATACTACTTCCCAGCTTGAAATACAGATGCTCTTTAGGAAGAAGGCCCATCAGGTTGACAAAAAGCAACTCTTTAAAAAGCGGCTGGACTGCCCTGGTGATCCAGAGCCAGGAGCAGCGAAAGGTTAAAAGCGCCCGAGCCACACAGATGCATTCTTCAAGAGGCGAGTAATGGGATCAGGGCTTCCATAACTCTTACCAAGAGCCAATCCTCCCTCATTTTGCCCTGGTTAGTCCTCAAAGGGAAGTCTGCTTGTCAGTGGAGGCTGGGTAGAGGTTTTAACTGCTTGCTTCCTCTGCTGGCCTGAAACTCGATTTCCATGGTGTGCTGGAGAGGACACCATTTGAAACCAGGAAATAAAGATCTTTTAATATGGCCCATATAACCTGCTCTGGCATGAAGCGATTGAAATAGCCATCATTTGAGACATCCCACAGCCTCCACAAGAACCAAGGAAAGTCCAGTGTTTCTGTTGTATTCCTAAAGGGTTAATTATTTTAGCAAATTTTAAAAAAGTCCCGATGATGAATTGCCTGTGCTTTACTTATTGTTAAAATATACACTTAATGACCTTTTGATTAACTCAATGAATGTTTAATATATATATTTATTTTCTTTAATACATTTTTTTTTAGTTTTATTTAATATATTTAAAGTATGTTAAGTGATTAAATTTATTTTATTTTACAGTTACACTTATAGATAAACTACTTACATATTTTGCCCGTCTGTATTTATGTTTGTATTTTGATGTCAACCATTCTATTTAACCTTCTTTCAATCCTTTCATCCATCCATCGTTCTATATAATTGTCATTCTGTCTATCTGTCTGTACATCAGTCCATCCATCTATCACTATATATATTTATTCATCGCTCCATCCATTCCTCCATCCATCCATCCATCCATCCATCCATCCATCCATCCATCCATCCATTCCTCCATCAGTCCATTTATCCATCTGTCCATCCGATTTATCCATACATCTCTCCGTATATTCATGCGTCCATTGTTCTATATATTTGTCTATACATCTATCCAACCATCAGTCCATCTATCCATTATTCTATATATCCATCCAACCATCTATCTACCCATCAGTCGGTACATCCATCCATCCATCCATCCATCCATCCATCCATCCATCCATCCATCCATCCATCCATCCATCCATCCATCCATCCATCCAATGTTCCAGCCGTCCCTCTGTCTGTACATTTATTCATTCATCCATCCATCAGTCCATACATTCATCCATTTACCCAACAATCCATTGTTCTATATATCCATCCGTCTGTTTATCCATCCATTTGTATGTCCTTCTGTTTGCCCATTCATCGATCCATCCGTCTGTCCGTACCCAACTATCCATCGTTCTATATATTCATTCGTCCGTCCTTCTGTTTGTTTATCCATTTTTCTATCTGTTCATTTCTCCATACTTCTGTCCATACCATCCATCTGTTTATCCATCCATCCGTTTGTCTATCCATCAGTTCATCAATCCATCAGTCCATCTGTTTATCCATTCATCCATCTGTCTACCTATCCATTTGTCCATCCGTCCGTCTGGCCGTCCATCCATTTATCAATTGTCCCATCTGCAATTATAAGAACCAAAAAATGTTCAGTGGTGTTGCTAGTTTTTCTACATTCATTCATTCATTCATTCATTCATTTTCTTTTTGGCTTAGTGCCCTTTGTTAATTTTGGGTCGCCACAGCGGAATGAACTGCCAACTTATGCAGCATTTGATTTACACAGAGTTTGCCCTTCCAGCCGCAACCCATCACTGGGAAACATCCATACACACTCGCTCACACACATACATCATAGACAATTTAGCTTACCCAGTTCACCTATACTGCATGTTTTTGGATTTCGGGGAAATAGGAGCACCCAGAGGAAACTCGTGCACGGGGAGAACATGCAAACTCCACACATAAATGTCAACTGACCCAGCCGAGGCTCGAACCCAGCGACCTTCTTGCTGTGCAAAGATTGTACTACCCACTGCACCACCGTGCTGCCTTACTATTTATTTTTTTTTCTACTGGGTTAAAATTATTTTAAGTCCAGAATCATGGTGATGGTATTGTGCACGCTTTGCTGTTATTTGTCATTATAACATACTTGAACAACCTGATTGGCCTTTATTCTGGATCGCCGTTCCTCAGTCTGCAGAAGTCAAACTCTTATTCTAATCCACAGCAACCTGAGAAAGTCCAAAGAGAGGTCTCTGTAAAAACACAAACTTGACCTCTCACCTCTGTTTCTTCTGTAAAAACCCGCACGTCTGTTTAGTGACCTAATGCCAGGAGAAAGTCACTCTGGACTACTGCATCCATGTGATGATATGCGAGTTCACCTTACCTCTAAATCTCAAGTGGGACCTCATTTGTATGTTGTTGGCGTTTGTTTCTGCTCCTGTGACTTATTTGTCATGGTGGTCCCGTGTACTGTATGGGGGCAGGATTTGGGGATGTAAATGTGGTCAGACTGCCGAACTTGGGAGATGGAGAGCCAAAGGCCCAGCAGGCGTGTCAGACTTCCGCTGTTGAAAGAAGCCATGGTGTGTCGCTCATTATGAGAAGCCGTATTTCAGTAATGTGGGCTAGAGAGGGGCCTAAACAAATACAGGCTTTCTGTAACCTGGAGGTTAGAAGGGACGACGTGCCTGCTCCATGCTAAATGTCAAACTGATGTAATTGATTTTAAAACATTTGTCTTCTGTGAAAAAGAACACACCCAGACAACATGCTGACTGGCTCTATCAGTATTTCCATAAAAACAAAAAATACAAAACAAAAAAAAACATTACACAGTATTTTCCTTTTGCATCATGTTTTTTATATATATATATATATATATATATATATATATATATATATATATATATATATATATATATATATATATATATATATATATAGTAGTATTAGTAATAGTAGTAGTAATAATAATAATAATAATATTAGTAATAATATTAATATTAGTAATAATAATAATAATAGCTTTAATAACAGTATAAATCAACTTTTTATTTTATAAAACACTTTATATAATTTTATCTTTATTTATCTTTTTTGAAATCTTAATCTTAGTTTTTACGAAATTATTATTTTTTGTCATTACTGTATCATTACACAAATTTTGGTATTTTGATCTTAAGTTTAGCAGAAACAGTCAATTTAAATATTTAAATTAAAATAATTTTATGTAATTCATTTTGTTATCAATACAATTAAAATATGTATAACTATAATAATAGTAGTAAATATCATATAAAAAATAAATTACATTATTATTAATAATATAATTATTAATAACTGTTAACTCTTAAGTTTAGCAGAAATTATAAATTTAAATATTTAAATTCAATTAATTTAATATAATACAATTTTTATCAATAATTAAAATATGTTTGTATAATAACTATAATAGTAATACATAAATAATAGTTATAACAATAATAAAAATTATTATTATTAGTAGTAGTATCATCATTATTATTATTATTAACTATTATTAACTCTTAAGTTTAGCAGAAATTATACATTTAAATATTTAAATTCAATTAATTTAATATAATACAATTTTTATCAATAATTAAAATATGTTCGTATAATAACTATAATAGTAATACATAAATAATAAGTATAACAATAATAATAATTATTATTAGTATAAGTAGTAGTATCATCATTATTATTATTATTGACTATTATTAACTCTTAAGTTCAGCAGAAATTATACATTTAAATATTTAAATTCAATTAATTTAATATAAATACATTTTTATTAATAAAATAAAAATATGTACTTTAGGGGGAAGAGCCATATATTTGCTATCACAACAACAACAACAATAATAATAATAATAATAAAATGAAATTTAACTACAACAATAGCTATAATAATATTATTAATAATAATAGTATGTATATTTATTATTATTATTATTATTATTGTTATTAGTGTTATCTTGACATTGCTCAGTGGAGTCCATAAGACCATAATTGTGCTTGAAGTAAATACGTTCAGTTCTGATTTCAAATAGACTTTAGAAATCGATACTGATGGCTTCAATCCAGTTTCTCAAATGGTATCAGCTGATAAATGTGAAGCACAGAGCAATTACAGTACAGCCTGTGCTGGCGATGCTCGTATTTCATCAGCTCCTCTCGAGCGAATCCCAGCGTTGCTGCTAATTAAAAGGGCTTCATTGTGTTGATCGGATCCCCCTTTTCACCTCACCTTGGATCAGGTGACGCCAACAAGGGAGAAAGGGATCGAGGGATTAGCAATGCAAAACAAAGCTCTGTAGCATGTCCTCAGTGTGCTCCTGGTTCGCCACCTGGACTCTGTTATCTGACCCTAAAAGATGCACATACAGTAGATGCCAACACACTAACCTGGATCATATTCACCGGCTCACCTTCAGCCAAATAGGGGCTACAGTAAGGCCCAATCCAAGTTTAATGTTTTACTCTTGGCCCTTAAAACAGATTGTGAAGGGGAAGGGTTTAGCTACACTGTAAAAAAAATCCGTTATCCGTTTTTTTTTTTGGCAACTGGAGTGCCAGAAAAAAATTTCAGCAAATTTCTATCATTTAACATTGTTATTTTATGCTAAATTTCTGTAATTTATTGGTCGTTATTTTATGTTTTTTTCCGGCACCCCAGCAAATTTCCGGCACAGTGTAGCGTGAACACTGTCTTCTGAACTCGGGTGCACACCCGTGAACCTGGGGTACAGTTCGTGCAAATGTGGTTCATTTCTGATATGGTTGGTTTCAGTTTCCTTTGGTTTTGAGTGTTGTCCTGATAAATCTCCATTTCAAGGGCTGTCTAGACCTTCACCTTAAGCCTCATTAACTCAAAATAATAAAATTATTTTATCACGAGCAAGTGACGGATCGTTGCCAACCAGGTGGGCGTTTTGAAAGTTGAGAATCCTTCAACTTTATGCAAATGAAGAGCAACTTTCTTGAGTGACAGCCAATTGGAGCACCAGTGGATCTCCGCTTGCTCAGAGGCTGGTTGTGTTCTCCGTGCTGTAGAGCTACACAGACCTGCGTTTTGTAGCAGGTCGCCACCCAGGGCTGCTTTTCCAAAAACCATCGTTAGCCAACTAAGGTTACAAGTTCCATCGTTACAAATAGTTTATATTCATCATAGTATAGTTTGTTGATTTGGTATATTTAGTATAGTTTGCTATATTTAGTATGGTTTGGTATATTTAGTATAGTTTGCTATATTTAGTATAGTTTGGTATATTTAGTATGGTTTGGTATATTTTGTATAGTTTGCTATATTTAGTATAGTTTGCTATATTTAGTATAGTTTGGTATATTTAGTATGGTTTGGTATATTTAGTATAGTTTGCTATATTTAGTATGGTTTGGTATATTTAGTATAGTTTGCTATATTTAGTATAGTTTGCTATATTTAGTATAGTTTGCTATATTTAGTATAGTTTGCTATATTTAGTGTAGTTTGCTATATTTAGTAAAGTTTGCTATATTTAGTGTAGCTTGCTATATTTAGTGTAGCTTGCTATATTTAGTATAGTTTGCTATATTTAGTGTAGTTTGCTATATTTAGTGTAGTTTGCTATATTTAGTGTAGTTTGCTATATTTAGTGTAGTTTGCTATATTTAGTGTAGTTTGCTATATTTAGTATAGTTTGCTATATTTAGTATAGTTTGCTATATTTAGTGTGGTTTGCTATATTTAGTATGGTTTGCTATATTTAGTGTAGTTTGCTATATTTAGTATGGTTTGCTATATTTAGTATGGTTTGGTATATTTAGTATGGTTTGGTATATTTAGTATGGTTTGGTATATTTAGTATGGTTTGGTATATTTAGTATGGTTTGCTATATTTAGTATGATTTGGTATATTTAGTATGGTTTGTTGATTAGGTCTTTCCAAACTGCGAATATTTTCAAATAATATTTGTCAAGGAAACATTGGCCCTATAAGTGTAATTTACATACATTTAGATTAAGTTGAAAAACGAGTGCTTGTTTTTACCAAAACTAATAATAGATATATATTTTTTTTAAATGCTGGTCCAACGTAATATGCATAATTTTTTTTCTATAAAGAATTTGTTACTCCATCCTATTTAGAGCTTCATCATGGACGTTTGATGTTATAACTAACGTGGTTGAATGATGAATTTGCGACAAAGCAAACTACAGTTTTGGGAAACACTCATCACTACATCGTTCTTTTCCCAAACCATGATAGTTCATGTGCGAGTTACGTCGTTGTTTGGTGAATGAGACATTAGCCCTATGCCTTCAAGCTGAAGAAAATTGGGACACCCTTACCCCTTCACATGAACTTGCAAATTGAGGGGAATGGGTAAGTGGTAGAATTGGGATTTTGCCTAGATTGGGCTTGTTTTGTTTGATTTAAATGTGCATAATTAATCATGCAGCGTTTGTGTAATGAGAAAGCAGACCTGTAAAAATTAACTTGACGTGCCATTTTTATATACATTACGTTAGTTAAGCATTATGGCATGGACGTTGTTTATGAAGAGTTCAGCCAATGCATCAGTGTAATTGATGTGCTTCTTTGATTTTTCAAATTGCCAGCCAGTCTGTAATTGTAGGCCCTATTCCATAATAAATTCCAAAAAGTACAGTATGTCATGTAACCAGTGTATATGTCTCAGGAAAAGGTGCCTAAAGCAAAACAATGGCACATTTCATGTGACGCGAAAGCCAAACATGGGATGTCTGCGTGAATTTGTCTGGCTCAAGCGCTGGCTCAGACGTAACATAACCTGTTTACGCTGTCGTCAGGTTTTAGATACATTAATCATACAGTGAGACCTTGAGAAAGCCCACTCCTGCAGAGAAATAACAAACTTCCATATTTATAAGGCTGCAACTGGGTCTTATAGACTCGGTGCACTTCATAGCAGCACATTTGTCATGGCTGCATAAACAAAAAAATAAATAAAAAATGAGGAAGTTGTTGCATGACATGTTATATAGCAAAAGGGAAGATTTCCTTTAAGATTTAGTTACATTTTTAATAAAGTATCAAGATTTTCTTATGTTTATTATCTATCTGTTTGTCTCTCTGACTTTGTGATTGTTCAGTAAATGTTCTTGTAAATTGCTAAGTCATTTTAATAGAGTAATGTAAACGTGCCCAGTGTCTGATATAAACCAACATAATACCCACCATAACCAATTAATATCCATTAGATCTGAGCCTATATTTAAGTCTGTGAATATTTGAATTTAAGCCTATTTAAATGAAATGTATGTATCAAGTGAAACATAAATAAATATGTTTTCCATTGGTTTATAGTTTGTTGTGACAGCAGAACATTTGACCAAGATACAACAATTTGAATATCTGGAATATGAGAGTTCAATAAAATCTCAAAAGTTGAAAAAGTACTTACTAGCAAGGCATATTACTTACTAAACTAAAGTTTTGTTATATTTACTGTTAGAATCTATATTATTTACC
>NC_141032.1:39175000-39305000 GCF_052040795.2 Danio rerio
TCAATGCTTTTAAAACGGTACCGGTGCCAAAACGGTGCCTTAACCGATACTTTACAGCCACAAAATTATGTTGGATGAAAAATCTTTTATTTGACAAAATGTAAATAAAAATAATTTTAATAGGACAAATCTCCGCATTTCGCGATGCAGGCGTCTGTGGTCCTTTTAAGGTAATCAAAAATCACTGTTTACATGGTAGTCTATACTCTTAATCAGAATATTGTATTAATCATATTAAAATCGGAGATTTGGTGTCCATGTGCCCGATGATGTCGCAAGTTTTCAGAGACAGTGCCTTTAAGTTGATTCCATGAGCCCTCAAATGTGTCATTAAGTTTGACGCATACACACTCATTCACACTCATACATGGACAATTTAGCCTACCCAATTCACCTATACCATGTCTTTGGACTTGTGGGGGAAACCGGAGCACCCAGAGGAAACCCACACGAACACGGGAAGAACATGCAAACCCCACACAGAAGTGACTTCTTGCTGTGAGGCGACAGTGCTAACCACTGAGCCACTGTGTTTTATACTGTATGTATGAAAATAAACATCAGTGATTTAAGGCTGTCAAACATTCCAGTGTCTGTTAACCATATTAAATGTGCATAAGTTGAAAAATAATCTGTTCAATCTTTAGAAATGTACTTAAGAAAAACTTAATACAATACTCAATACAAACAGTAATAATGTAAACAAAAGTATGTCGTTTGCTTGCTTTTTTATTGAGAAATTTAGAAGCAGTTTCTGAGTAAAAATTATCATTATTATTTTGTTGTTGTAGCGTCACATGGCACAGTGGGTAACACAGTCATTTCACAGCAAGAAGGTTGCTGGTTTGAGCCTTGACTGGATCAGTTGGCATTTCTGTGTGGGGTTAGCATGTTCTCCCTGTGTTCGTGTGGTTTTCCTCTGGGGGGTCCGGTTTCCCCCACAAGTCCAAAGACGTGCTATAGGTAAATTGGGCAAGCTAAATTGTCTATAGTGCATATGTGTGAATGGGAGTGTATGGGTGTTTCCCAGTGATGGGTTGCAGCTGGAAGGGCATCCGCTGCGTAAAACATATGCTAGATAAGTTGGTAGTTAATTCCACTGTGGCAACCCCTGATTAATAAAGGGACTAAGCAGAAAAGAAAATGAATGAATGAGGTGTAACTTTCTTTGAGAGCAAACATAGTCTTTTTGAAGAGCTGCTGTTGCTTTTTTCCGTCAGAACAGTTGTGTCAGTATCCCAAGTGTCATAAATGGGACGTTTGCCTGTTCTCAAATTGGCCAATTTTGTCTTTCCAGTCTGGCACTTGAAAAGGAATGGCTCCGTAAACAACATACTTCCAGTCGGAGTGACAGCTGTTCATAAAATACCTCTTAATCAGATCTTAAAAGAAGCGGTCTGTTTCATGACAGGAACAAATGAGTCTATTAAACGCAGATTTTGATATGTTTACCCAGGGCGTTTGGCCTTGAGCTCTGCCTCGCTTTAAAAATCACTCGTTCTTTGTCTGGACTGTATACATGCACACGAAGATGAAACAGAACCCATCCGAGACGTGGGGCTGAAAAGCTCTTTTATTAATACAGGCTTTAGGCTGCGCTTTTGAGTCCTGTTTGCTCTGATGATTATGAAGATTAAGCAGGTTTTCTGAGATCCAGGGAAAACAAAGTCCAAATCTGTCTGATGGCCAACCGCAGGCACGATATGATGGCGGGAAAGTCTCATGAGTGAGTTGTAAAGACCACCGTCACTTTTTGGGCCCATTGATTCCCTCCAGTTTTTCATTTACATTGCATGACCTTTTAAATTAACTAAGCATGCAACGCATCTGAAAATACAATACTGAAAGACTTATTTTCTTCATCTAAACTTTGAATAACTAGATTTTAGTCTTTTGCTACTTTATCAACCAGAGGTTTTTGAAAACCATCGTTAGCCAACTAAGGTCGCAAGTTCTGTTGTTACATAATTGGTTGATTTGGCATTTCCCAAATCCGTCGTTCCAATTGACATTTGCAAACTGCATCGCAAAGTTGTATGTTTCCAATTACTCCTGATAAACTATAGTTAGAAGTATAGTTCCTGGTTGCTTTCTATTCCCAATTATCCCAATTATTAAAAATACTTTAGCATACCTCAGACTATTGACGGATGGGACTTTGTCAGAGCTTAACAGGAACTTTACAGTACACAGTTATAGGATCAGTTTTTTCCTCCATTTCACGTGCACGTAAGTGCGATTAAAATGGTTGCATCCTTGTTTTCTCTAGCTTGAAATTCTGTATTTAACTGTTCTGTTACTTGCAACCGCTTGTAGTGTATCTGGTTAACTCTTTATGTTCTCATATCGTCTAAAACCAGGTTGAAAAGTGAAGCGATTATGCTACCCACTTCGCCGCCCCGTCATCCCATTATAAGACAATGAAATTGTTTTTTGACCTTGCATGCATATCAGACTGTTGTTGGAGACCCCCAAAACCATAATATGACCTTTTACAATGCATAATAGGGGCTCTTAAAACCATGCCTGATACACACAGAACTAGAATGAACTTGCAATGAATGTGTGCTTGCTTCCATTGCCAGTAATCAATTTCTGCTCCATGTAATAAACATTTCCAATTAAATTTTTAAAATATTTATAAATGTGAAATCTGCAATAAAAAATTAGGCTATGAAATAAAGCTGCGAAAAAAGGAGTATACCAATAATTTGGGCTAAATTAAACAAATGTCCACTGATTAAATGTGATATTAAAAAGCGTTTATTTGCATATCACCAAGTTATTCGAGAAAATTGTACATCACACAAATCATTGCCGATATTCAATGATAGATGTATATTTTGACATATGGATTATTGCAAGTGTTTACGCACTTGTGGGCTCATTAGTACGTTCTCAATCCTTAAATTGGACCGCTTTATATAGATGTCGTTGATTAAGATTGTAATGCGGTTGAGTTGAACAGCTGGAACGGAGCCTGTGCGAAACCCAACCTGTGGAATTTAATTTTGACGCGAGTCAGGTTAACACACTGTTTAAGTTCATAATGAATACTGTCAGATTCCAGCCTGACTGCGGAGGCTCTTTTTAAACAAATACAGCGAGTGGATCGACGGGGCTCAAGGGAACGCAGATGAAAACGAAAACAAACCAAAGCCAAGGAAAGAAGGATTGCCGGTGGCTGTCAAGAGCCCTAAAGCCGTGATATATTTGCAAGTGATAAACCAAGAGAAGGAGAGAGATAAAGGTTGGGTTAAAAATCCAATTTTTGCTCGAGAGGGTTTTTTTTGCGCGTGGACCGTCCAAAATATCCATTCCATCCATGTATTGCTGATTCTCTTTCCAGCAGTGCTCAACAAACGCTCGTTAACCAGCCAAATTAGAAAAGCAAACTCCCGACAGGCTTCTGCACAATCCAGAAAATAATAAACCCACAATGAGGAGCATCTTCTGAGGGCCTCGGAGCATCCTGGACCAGAGACAGATAAGCTAAGACAATAAGACTGGATGGAGCGGCACCGATAGGACTGCGGCCAGCAGAGGATGAGGACCGCTGTCTGCTGCCACAGTCTTTAGCCTTTCTGGAGCCACTAAACACTTTGCATTTTGATTATTCCTCATAAAGTCATTTATGTAGCATTAACTAACAACTGAGTGTCATAATTCTAGACTAATATGCTTTGTATTGCATTGTAGGATTGCAAATAAACTCAAAGTCTGGGAAATGCTATGTAAAATAAATGTTTATTATTAAAAGTGTGCTTTATCCATTATCCAATTTATTCATTTGAATCCATTATTCAAATTTAATCAACGGAACTATAAAAGCATAATGTCACCGATAATAATGTAAAAACAAATTCGCTCTCTTTGTGCAGTACTTAAAGACTATTTGTGTAATTTCAGCATTATGCATAAAATCAACCCAGGCTTGTTTTGAAAACGTACCCCTATATACATTTCTGGTGAGCGCCAAATATGTCCCAGGAGCTATGTTTTTTGCAGCTTTTGTTTTCGCAAATCCACAAGAGGCCGATGTGTACTCTTTTTCAGATCTCAAATTTCTCTCACAAGTGCCATTTACTCCTGCTGTTCTTACGTAAATCTACCACAGATCGTTGTCAACTGACTGAATGACTGACTGGAGCAATTGACTGACCCACCCTCCTACTTCCTTAAACCCAACCAATAGTGTTTTCAAAAGCAGCAATTAACCCACCCACCCACTTTCCTAAAGCCAACCAACAGTTTTAATAAGTAATACAGAAAAAGA
Organism: Danio rerio; assembly: GCF_052040795.2. Taxonomy (NCBI): domain Eukaryota; kingdom Metazoa; phylum Chordata; class Actinopteri; order Cypriniformes; family Danionidae; genus Danio; species Danio rerio. The sequence continues at coordinate 39,179,277 of NC_141032.1, forward strand.
AAAGCCCTCGCCTGATTTTTTTACCACGCTTACAGATTTTACCACATACTCATCCTGTTATTTACTTGTTTATTTTATTTTTTAGCTTTTGCCATACCTGCTTTCTAGAACCGTTCTTCACCAAGTCCTCTCACCATCTCAAGTCCACCAACGTTCATGCTTCCGGACAAACTGGTTACAGCAGGAAAGCTGTCCATAGGGAGGTAAGCGGTTAGCTGGTAAGCACAAAAAGGAACGGCATTATACCGCCCCGTAGCATGTGTTTAGAAAGACAAAATGCAGCCATACGTACTTCTGGCTACTTTATTTGTGATCTCCATAAATGTATTTAGGCCTATGTTTTCAGAATGAACCTGTTGCACAAAATAATGATGCAGATTTTAAAGCAATTTAACTGTTTGATTTTAATAATTGAACAATTTCAATATTCCTCAAAGTCACTTATGTAGCATTAACTAACAACTGAGTGTAATGATTCTAGACTAATACGCATTGTATTGCATTGTATGATTGCTAATAGACTAGTCTGGTATTGTCTGGTCTGGTAACTGCTATTTATAAAAAACAATGGATTTGCTTTATAAAATCCATTATACAAATTAAATAAGCAGAACTATAAAAGCATGTCGTCACAGATAATAATGTAAAAACAAATTCATTCTCTTTGTACTGAAAGGCTGTTTGTCTAATTTTGGCATTATGCATAAAATTAACCCAGGCTCATTCCTGGAGAGCGCCAAATATGTCCCTGGAGCTACGTTTTTATTTTTTATTTAGCAGTTTTTGTTTTTGCAAATCCACCAGAGGCCACTGTGGATGCTTTAAATAAGATGTCAAATTTCTCTTGCGAGTGCCATTCACTCCTTTTGTTCTTGCTTAAATCAACCAGAGGCCGCTGTTGACTGACTGACTGACTAACCGATCAACTGACCCATCCTCCTCCTTCCAGCCAAAAGTTTTTAAAAACATTTCGAAAAAGAAAAGCTTTTCACAACGTTTTCAGATTTTCTGAAAACTCACACTGTTATTTATATTTTTATTTAGTTTTTTGGATTTTGTTTTTGTCTCTTTTGTATTTTGGACTCGAACCCCATCGTCGTGGTCAACTTCTCTCTATGTCTCAAGTTCGCCGATGTACATGGTGAGCTAACTGGACAAACTTATAAGTATGGGAAAGCTGTCCATACGAAGATAAGCGGTCAGCTGGTAAGCTCGAAAAAGGAACGGTGTTTTACTGCCTTGTAGAGTTCGTTTTAAAGACGAAATGCAGCTATAGATACTTATGGCTACTTTTTCGCAATCTCCAGAAATGTGTATAAAGCTACGTTTTCAGAATGAACCAGTTGCATAAAATAATGATGTAAATTTTAACAATTTAATTTTAATAATTGAACAATTTCAATACTCCTCATAAAGTCATTATGTAGCATTAACTAACAACCGAGTTTCTGAATTCTAGACTAATTCTAGGATTCTAGACTAATACACTGTATTGCATTGTAGGATTGCAAATAGAATCACAGTCTGGGAAATGCTATGTAAAAAAAAAAGTTTATTATTAAAAGTGTGCTTTATAAAATCCATTATTCAAATTAAATAAACAGAACTATAACAGCATAATGTCACTGATAATAAAGTTAAAACAAATCCACTCTCTACTTAAATGCTATTTGTGCAATTTCCGCATTATACATAAAACAATAATGCAAATTTTAAAGAAATATAACAATGGGAAATTACACAAATCACCTTTAAATTGAGTAAATCTGATCATTGTTTATTTTGTTGGGTGTTTCTCTCACTCATAAACACATTGTTCACCGGTTAACTGTAACTTTCACCATAGAAGTTGTAGACTTTCAGAAGCTTGCCATTAAGTCTCAGTTAGACATTTATTTGATTGTTGACCAAATTGACCAAAAAGTCAATTCAGTCATATTCTGCACATTTCCACAATAACAGCCCTGTTGTTATGGAATGAGAAATGTTTTTGAGATCCCACTCATATATTGTTTCCTATATAAATTTCATTATGAAAAACACTTTCTGTGAACTGAATGGTAAACATTTAAATGTGCACATTTCAACTTCAGACCACATTAAAGATTTCAGAAAATGCATTATGTTAAAATTCAAAGGAAATGATCCACCCTCCACAAGCAAAAAAAAAAAAAAAAAAAGGTGAAGAGAGGCATTTAGTGAAAATTATTAAAAATAGGTAAACTGTATATGTGTACTTAATTATTCTAAAATAAATAATCTTTTTAAAAAATACACTTATTTATATTGTTTTGATAATTTCTTTCAAATAATTTCAAAGGTAAATAAGCAGCTAGTTTGACTACATTAAATATGGCAGAAGGACTAAACTGATCTCCAACTAAAGACACAGTGGACAGTTCGTCCAAATGCATAGTTCTAAAGATCTCTTTAGCTTTCAGGTGTCTCTTGACCAAATTGAATGTTATTATTTGTTTGAATAGGTATTTTCAGTGGTTATCAGCTGATAGATTTGGGCCAGTAGGGGTCCTCTGAGGCTACTGTCATCATCCATCCACATGGTTAATAAGCTATACTAATAGAGAAGACTCCAGATCTGTTTTTAAACTACTGTGATGTTTGGGTTTAGGGTTGGGTTAGACATTAATAAAATACAAGTAATATGAAATGTAATAAATAATATAAATAATTATTGTTATTTATATATTGTTAATGACTTCCAGCCACAGCCATGTGTGATCTATAGCTGATTAACCTTGTGAATGGATGATAACAGACTTCTGAGCCTAGTAGTAGGTGCAGAAGGCCCCTATTGGTCAAAATCTGTCAGCTGATAACCAATCATAACCAATTCAATCGAGTGATACCATTCAAATCGGCTGTCTCTTGTAGGTCCTTTTGTGGTATTGCTGTTTAAATGTCAAAAAATTGCCAATTCCTGATTGGGTAACACAAGAGTTAATGTCAACAAAGGTAACATCTGACCTTCTTTTCATCTGCTTTATCAAAATGTAAGGAGTTACATTGTCACCTTTAAATCTGGAATCTAACTAAGTTCTGGAACCGTAATGGCAGTGTGAACACATTTACATTTGATTTCTACATCTGCTCGAAGTGTTCTGTGCCAAACTTGAGTTGAATGTGGGCGTTTTTGTAACTTTCCACAGTCAGATTGGACCACTCTTTCTTGGAGACAAGAACTGTTATCAAGTTGTTGCTGGTGAGGTCACAGTAAGGTTGTTTCTCCCGACATTCAGGGTCTATCTCATAGTCTACTGTTAGTCATCCCAACCAAATTTCCTGCCTGTCATCTGATAGAACTTCATGTTGAAAGGCTTGTAGAAGTCTCGAAGTCTCTGCACGATCTCCGGGTCAATGTTTGGATGGGTTCGCCCTTTGGTTTTACCCAGGCAATGGGGTTTGCTGCTGCCCTCTGCCTTTTTGAGACAAGGGAAGCCCTTGGTCTGGTTGAAGTAGAAGTGTTTGTCTGTGATGATCCTCTTCAGGCCTAAGAAGTCCTGCACGCGGCCCAGTTCTCCAGCCGGGTCGCTGATCAGCCTCTCTCCACTCACAAACAGGATCTGGCTCATGGGGAAGAACTGCAGCCAGTTGTCCAGGTGTTTGGCGTAGATGCCGATCTGAATGGCGCTCCACGAGGTGTCAATCAACCCTGTAGTCCTGTTTTTGAATGTCAGGCTCTCAAAAGTAGGAATGTCAGGCTTCTTAGACAGAGTTTGTGTGTAGTCAGAGATGGCTCTTGTGACGGGGTCCCGGACAACCACTATCAGCTTGGTGTCACGGGACATGGCGTAGATCCTGGACGGAGCTTCTCGAGTGACAAAGTAGCTTGGTGTTTTCTCCATGGTGATCTGGCCCTCCAGGGTCTTCGGCATCAGGTCCCTGTACAGAAAGAGAAAGAGAATTATAGGAGCAGGTTTTTGCTACATTCTGGTTCCATGAAGAACAGTTAAAATAAATCACTTATTGAAACCTACCTATTGAACTATTAAAAATATACTTTTATACTGTTTTTAATTCTATCAATGATTCCATGAACTACATTTAACATCTTTAATGGCCTGTTTCCACTGAGTGGTAGGGTATAGTTCAGTTCGGTACGCTTTTATGGCTGTTTCTACTGTCAAAAGGTACCAAAAAGCAAACCGTATCATACCACTTTTTGGATATTGGTACAAAAGCGCCATTTTTAAATACAAAGCTGAGACATTACAACGTAATAATATAAACATGTAACAATGAGCCATGCTTGACCTGAGCTTGATTTGATTTGATTTATGTATTTTTCGAACAGAAATATCATACATAAAGTATCATTTACAAAAATACATTTTAACATAGTCGAAAATGGAGTGGGATGAAGCACAAGCTTATTATTTTCCCACACCATTAATACACACATCCTTTGTCTATTACTTAAACTTAGTTCTTCTTTTACAAATCTCTTCTTTTTACATGAGACATATTTTATATGTCTGATTCCATTTGTACCTTTATATTTTGTAACATAGACCCAAAAAATACATAGTACTGCAAAGAGCATTAATTAAAATTGTATCACACCTTTCTCATTTTATTCTTTTTCAATCACTTTCATCATTAATTTATGTTAACAATATATATTTATACAACTTTTTAAATTGATTATTATCCTGACATTGTTTGAGAGTCTGATCTAGACTGTTCCATAATTTCCCACTACAGACAGAAATACACAACCTCCTACCTCCTCCTTGTTCTTCTCTCAGATTATATCCCCCTAGTCTTTCTTCAAAAATTTTTCGTATGCATTTCGGATGTAATTTATTCCTAGGTTTAAACATAAATTGTGCTGTTTTAAATTTAACTAAATCATTGAACTTAAGTATCTTCAATTAATTTTTTTTTTTTATTTGTATGCTCCAAATACTCCACATGTTCTATCAGTCGAATGACTTTTTCTGCATTGTACATAAGGATCGTTAATTAGATTTATATGTATCCCTCCAAATTTCAACCCAATAACTCATATATGGCAACATAAGCTTGTTAAATACATTGATTTTTTTGTCTAGGAAAAATCTTGCTTTTTACACTATTGCTACAGTTTTGACTGATTTTGATATCTCATTTATTTGCTGTTTTCAACTAATTTGATGATCTAATCCAACACCAAGAAACTTAATTGCATATACTCTTTTATAACGAACTTGTAGCTTAACGAAATTTTTGAGCTCATGATAATAATGTGCATGGGATTATTGATGTGCTTCTGACATTTGATTCTTTAAGAAACTGACAAACGCGTGAGTGACGCAAGAAGAAACAGACGAGAAGCCCAACAAAACAAAGGAGCAAATGTTTCTTTCAGCAACCTAAAACATGAACAAACTACCATGTTTAACTATTATCATCACCTTTTGGACTATTATGAACTTGGAAATGACAGAATTACCCTCTAACAAGATGTTACATGTGCTGGTGAAGAATAAAGAAACAGACTGTAGGCTATATGTTGCTTGTTGTTTCTGAACCCAAATAAGGATAAAGGCCCGTGCACACCGGGACACTATTTGCTCGCAATTTCCATCGACGTTTAACGCCTCATGACTAAATAAAGGGCGGCAATGTGATCGTGCACATCAACAAGCAAAATGGCAGGCCTAAAGGGTGTCAGAAGCTTAAAGTTGTGTAGCGCCATCTAACAACAAGGAGTGATTTTGCATACTCTTCTGCTCGACGCTAGTGAAAATCGATGCAGGGGTACCAATCTTGGTCCAGGGGGCCGGTGTACCTGCAGGGTTTAGCTCAACCTTTGCCTCAAGGCACCAGCCTTGGTGTTTCAAGTATACCTAAGAGCTTGATTAGCTTGTTCAGGTGTAATTGACGGTTGGAGCTAAAATCTGCAGGACGCCAGCCCTCCAGGAAGTTTGGTGACCCCTGCTTAAATGAATACTGTGTGTAGTTTATCTGTAATTGTACATTGGTACCCTTTTGGCAGTGGAAATGCAAGCCTGATAAAGGTGACCCATACCGACCCGTATAGTACTGTACTGTACCACTCAGTGGAAACGGGCCATTAAATAAATGTTTTCATAGTAACATTTTTAACATCCTTTTAGAACTTTTCCATTACAATATTATTTGGGCAATCTAAAATGGTTCTTGTATGAAATTGCTGCAAACCCCCTTTGAACAGATTTCATATTGCCTTTTTTTTTTGTAATTTTACAGCATTTTGTCTGTGTCTAAAGCTTTGTGCTTTTCTTTTTTGTGTGCAGTTGACCTCTGTTCATCTCTGAGAGGATGAATGCTTTTCTCCGAAGCTCTTAGTGCCAATCAAGGCTCCATTAGACCATCAAGCAGTGACCCCAACATCACATGACACCAGATACGTTTGCTATTTTATTAGGTTTCTTCCCAAGTAGAGTTATTGATAAAGCAAATTAATATCCAAAACTTCAAAAAGGCTGAAGCAAAATATGTTGGCTTTTATCTTAGTTCTCCTTTAGGAAAAATAGGCCTTAATTTGTGTCCATTACAAGTCAGCAAGGGCAGTATTTAGCTGGTGATTTTTGTCCTGTGCTTTACGTTCTAGCTCTGTCATATCTTAAAGAGGAAGAATGGAGTGTAATTTGTTTGTCCGCGCCACTCTCACTCTCTCTTCCCACCACTCTCTAGTGCCTTCAGGACACTGACCTGAACCAAAGAGGATAAAAGCAGTGGATTAATGATTTACAGCACTCCACTCCACCATTTAGAGCCTCATAAGCCCCGTTCGCTTCAGATTCAGCCCAAGTGCAGTATGCAGCCTTCAATTATTTATCTCCCTCCACCGGGGGGGTTTAGGCCCTGACAAAATGGCCTCCCTCAACCCCCGATGGTGGTTTATGGGCTGTAATGGCATTAGCGGGCTGGGGGTCAGCAGCTTCAGATAGCCCTTCAGGTCACCATTTTTCATTGGCAATTGTTTTTTCATGTCACATGCCACCACAAATTCATGCCTCCAGATAAAAAAATAAGAGCCCGGTGGCTTTCCAGCATGTGGCAGTGAGTGTTTATGTGCAGTGCAGCTGGTCTGTTTCGCTCAACTGAACACCACAGGTTGCTGATTGAGTCCGTTTTTGCAGCACTTCTACAGATGGAAGAAGATTCTAGAGCATGAATTAAGGTGGTGATGTAACACGAGGCAAACCTTTTTGCATATTAATTGCTTGTTTTTCTATTTTAGCTGGTGTTTTAAGTGACTTTGCTCATGCTTATCAGAGAGCCAGCCTTCCAAAAGTTATCTGGTGTAAAGTGTTTTGATCATCACAACTGTTGATAGATTGCAACAATTATCAGCCAGGAAAACTAAAATCCCAGGTACTACCTGTGGCTGTTGATGTGAATACCACGCTAGTCTCAGAGAGAAAAGGGAAAGACATGATAGAACCAGGCCTGGGAGATTTTATGTTGTTCTGTTTATGCTGTAGGTCAGGGATGTTCAGCTCTGTTCCTGGAGATCTACCTTCCTACAGAGTTCAGCTGCAACCTTGATCAAACGCATAAGTCTTTAATGACCAAGTGCTCTACTTTGTTGGTTTAAGACGCGGTCACACTGCCTAGACTTCAATTTCTACTCATGCAAATGCGGCAGATGGGAAACGTGAGCTCGTGTGACAAGTTTTCCATGTCGCTGCATAGGAAAGTTCAAGCTTGGCGAACTCTGACCTGCATAATTGCTTGTGAAGCTCTGCACAAGACTTTTGGCCAGCGGAGAAATTAAAATGGTTGTGCCCAACTGAGTCTGGTTCTCTCAAGGTTTTTTTTCTTCACTCCCATCAGGTGAAGTTTTTTTTCCCTCTCCGCTGTCGCCTCTGCCTCGCATGGTTCAGGATTGGTAGAGCTACGCATCGATGAATTTGCTCTTCAGTGTTTGAACTCTCAGTAATGATTAAATCACACTGAACTGAGCTAAACTGAACTGAACCTAAACACTAAAACCTGAACCACACTGTTCCAGTTACTGACCATTTATGTGAAGCTGCTTTGACACAATCTACATTGTAAAAGCGCTATACAAATAAAGCTGAATTGAATTGAATTGAATAATTGCATCAGGTGATTGCGGGAGACCATAGAGGATCAAAGCATGACCTGTCTGTACAGAAATGTACAATTTAAAGCAATCGCTCGCTTTTTGACCTCTAATCATCTTGTTTAATTCCACCCCTTTTCACAGCATCATACAACAGAATTTCGCAAACTCTTAACTCTAGCATGACCACGACTTTAGTTGTGTTTGATCTGGGTTGGAGTTAACTCTGCAGGAAGGTATCTTCAAATAATATTTTCTTTGATCAAATAAAAATGTAATGTCGGCGCCAACAGCCTAGTGGTTAGTGCGTCAACACATAGCACCCAAGTCCTCGCAGCGACCCGAGTTCGATTCCAGGCTCGAGGTCCTTTCCCGATCCTTCGCCTATCTCTGTTCCCCACACATTCCTGTCTGTCAGTCTCCACTGTCCTATCAATAAAGTTAAAACCCCTTAAAAAATAAAATTAAATAAAAATGTATTGGTTTACTATTTTTTGTTTACTTCTTCTCTATACCTTGAATTACATTATATTGGTGCTAAAACCAAGGATGGAGGGACATTTTGTTGGCAAACTCTCGCTGATTAGGAATATTTTTGGTGCAGATGTGGAATGATGGAGAAGAGTCTGCCATCATAGATGCTTGAGGCTGCTAGTGCTGAAAGTTTGGATGGATGGACTTGATGCCATTACCTTGAGACCAGAACTTGCTTTGGGAACAAGCAGAAGTGTGCCTATTTACAGAGCTTCACCTCTGCCCACTCCGGTCTTGAGTTCCACTGAGGAGCTCCAGAATGATAACCTAAGTCTAATAAGGACAAAAAAAAGCTATTTTGCATTGCTGTTTTGTTTATGTAGCAGTGATCCTTTACCCATTATCAGCTAACTTCATTGACACTGATCACAATATAATTTTCAATTCAAATGTATTAAGAAATATCAATAATTAAGTAATAACTCAGTTATGTTGTGTTCACACTAGAGTTTTTTGAAATTCTGTTGTACTGCACTGTGAAAAGGGGTGGATTAAACAAGATTAGACATTTAAAAAAGCAAGTGATTGGTCCATGTTTTAAATTCCTGTCCAGAGAGGTCATGTTTTGATCTTCGATTAGTCTCACGCAATCATGTGAAGCGATTTCCCAGGTCAGAGTTTACCAAACTTGAACTTTTCAATGCAGTGAACTGCAAACTTGTCGCATGAGCTTGTGTTTCTGCTCTGACACATTCTCGTGCGTATGAATGTAAGTCTATGGGGGGAAAAGTCAAGTGTGACCGCAGCTTAACAATCCAAAGCTTGTACGTTGAGTTCTGTATTTCAACGAGTGCCCTGTTAAACAGGCTTAACTTTTATAAAGCCACATCCTACTTCCCTATACTTTAGAACTTTTTAATAAGCATGTCTTGTGTGCAAAAATGTAGGCAAAATAACAAAGCTAAATTTTTTTTATAAGCATTATTGTCCATTTTAAATACACCCAGTGAAATTGTGAATCTACTTCTATGCCTGTGCATATTTTGTTTGAGCAAGTTTGTTGAATACATAAATTCACGACGCTGTGTTTCTAAACATTGCATCAGTACAACTTGCAAAAAACGGCACGTATGAGATGTATAATTCACAGGGTGATTTAACCATGTAAACAATTAAAAACAAAAGCCAAGTCAGTTCCACCTGTGGTGATGTGACTAATTATTGATGTTTAGATACCTGGTGGCCAGGTGATGCTGATGTCGCACTATATAGTGCAGGTCATGAGGCCATCAGGGACAACCTTCATACATGCCAAAGTGAACAACATTGCCTCTTTAATGAAATAGACATGAGCTTGGGCCAGTAGTGGCATTTATATTTAATAAGGTACAACCGTCTTGTTGTCAAGGTAAAAAAAAAAAAAAAAAAAACCTGAAAGAAACTACTCTGTAGAACTGCATAGTCTAACTAATGACAACTTTAGACAAAACTTTATATTTTAAATTACAATTATTTTATGAGTTTATTTGTTGAATTTCTCTATTCTACAGTTGAAGTCATAATTGTTAACCCCCCAGCCCCCCCACCCCCCATTTTAAAGGATAGAAGATTTATTCTAAACATTATAGTTTTAATAGCTAAAGTCTTATAGCTGGTTTATTTTGTCTTTGTTATGATGACAGTACATACTATTTTACTAGATGTTTATCAAGATACTAGTATTCAGCTTAAAGTGACCTTCATGGCCCGTTTCCACTACGTTGTACAGTATGGGTCACCGGCTTGCGTTTCCACTGCCGAAACGGTACAAATGGGCGTGCTGTACGACAGGAAGTTTTCATCGACGACTTTCTCGCTAAAGGAAATGTCAAAGTAAAGCTATACGGGTCGTTCACAAAGAGAAGCACTTCACACTAAACAAATACTTTAGACACATAAATACTTGTATATAAATGTTCATTACTAACCTTTCTATGAACATTATTTGATTGTAACTGCAGATTAATTATGCGAAATAGCGAAATAACCTACTGTAACGTCTGCAATTATATAAAATAAATAAATAAATGCAACATATATGAACACATACAGACCCTTACAGTTTCTGATCTGTTACCAATTACAGAAAGAGTACACACAGCATACATTTAGTCCTTATTTGGGTTCAAAAACAACACTTAACATATAGCCTACAGAAACCTCTCATCTGTGTCTTCAATTTTCACCAGCACATGTAACCTCTTGTTAGAAAGTTTTCCATCGTTCCTGAGTTCATAATAGTCCAAAAACTGATGAAAATATTTAACACTAGAACTGCCATGGGGTCAATTTTGCCCGTCACTGTTATTCAAATGCACACAACAGACTTTCAATAAAACATTCAAGCCTCCCAGTCATTGACTTTTGCTGAAATTGCCTTATTTATAATTCCCAGATATTAAAAATTGTTTAGATACAAATAGATTAAAAAGCGGGACATTTATACTGGCGCCAGTGTGGGACAAATTTACCCACTATAAAAAATTATTTATGCACTGCTTATGTTTAAAATTACTTTCCAATGACTTTCACTTTCAATTTCACTCAATGAATTAGTGGTTATAATAAATGAATAAAGTCACAATGACTAAAAGAAGGCGATTTTAGAGCTATTAAAAATGCAAAATGCAATGATTGATAGAAAGTCTGGAGAAACAAGTTATGCATTAGAGTATGATAGCTCATTTAGATATTTTAACCTACTCATAACATAATAATCTTGTTATCCTGAAATGATAATTTCTTTAAAGTCTAGACACTTTTTTTTAACCGTTGCGAAAGACAGTGAAACAGTATGTTTGTTTTTTAATTTGTGCTGGGTAAAATTTTCCCGCACTGGCGATTTTAGGTGAAAAGCAACCTCCAGCGGTTCTAGTGTTAAACGTGGCAGTTTGTTCATTTTTTAAGTTGCTAAAAGAATTATTTGCTCCTTTGTTTTTTCCGGCTTTTCCTTTGTTTTTTCTTGCTACACTCTCACGTTTGTCCATTTCTGAAAGTAGCAGAAGCACTAATAATCATGCACACGTTATCATGAGCTCAAGAAGTTCGTTATTTTAAATATAGCCTATATGCGAGGGATTGTTAGCTCTAGAGAAAGTGAAACCGCCCACACTTTTAGACGGCCTCGTAAAACAAAATCAGGACATGGCAGATTTTGTTCTTCTTGGCTTTGTGGCTGTTCACCAAGACTACGACAAGGTGTGTTTGAGCTCGGGTCGACCAGGCCATTAACAGCTTAATTAGGCAAGTTTGGGCAATCAGGCAAATCATTGTATAAAGATGTTTGTTTTGTTATGTATATATATATATATGTATATATATATTGGTTAAGGGGCTAAAAATAGTGACATCAAAATGTTTTTTAAAAAAATTCAAAACTGCTTTTATTCTATCTGAAATAATAAAAAAACAAAGTAATGGTGAACATTTTTGACGTCAATTGTAAATGTGTTTCAAAAAAGAAAGGAACACGATGTCAAAATATTCCTTTTTAGGGTGCACAAGCCCTTTATGAAGCTAAGAAATGAGTAAAACGTCGGAATCCTCTTTTGGGATGCGATTGTTTGAAATAAAACAGCAGGCGGGATAAATCTTTGTTCTGTCACAGCACAAGGCCATTTCTCAGACATTAGAGCCCGCAGAGAGTTTAAAAGTTAAACAAACTCTTGTGTGCTTATAAGTCTCGAATGATAAAAGCACAAGAAAGAGGGAACAGGGAGATCTGGGAAGACGAGCGAAAAACATGACTGACAGCTTTCACAGCTTTACCGTTCTCTGAGGGACAGTATAAAAGGGAGGGTGTGACTGAAAGAATACTTCCCCCCATTTCTCTGGCAGGAGAAAGTGAGGCTTTTTCTAACAGATGTTTATTGGCGGCGCAAATGATGTAACACTTGAAGTAGCTTTGCCTCTGAGCACAAGTGATTTACAGTCCTTTCAGAGCAGTGTTTGATGTCTTCTTCACGCTGTAAGAATATGACTCCCTGTGCACACATAGGGCTGTTTCATACACACTGAAAGCCTCAGCCATTAAACACATCCGGTTCATTGCAGGGTCCGACACGTAGAGATCCAGCTGAAGAATATCAGCCAAATGCTTTGTCTCATATTCAGACAATCACCTTTACAGTGATGGGTTGACCAGAAATGTTAAACTCTGTCATCATTCAGTGACCTGCTTGATATTTTGCTGTTAAACATACCCAAAAGTTTGTTTAAACACTCACCGGCCACTTTATTAGGTACACCTGCTCGTTAATGCAAATTTCTAATTAGCCAATTACATGGCAGCAACTCAATGCATTTAGGCATGTAGACATGGTCAAGACAAGCTACTGCAGTGCAAACCAGTATCAGATGGGGGAGAAAGGGTTATTTAAGTGACTTAGAATGTGGCATGGTTGTTGGTACCAGACTGGCTGGTCTAAGTATTTCAGAAACTGCAGATCTAACTGCAGATCTAAATTTTCATGCACAACTATGTCTACAGAGTTTACAGAGAATGGTCTTAAAAAAGAAAATATCCAGTGAGCGGCATTTCTGTGGGCACAAATGCCTTGTTGATGTCAGAGGAGAATGGCCAGACTGGTTCGAGCTGATTGAAAGGCAAAAGTAACCACTCGTTACAATGCACAACACATCAAACCTTGAGGCGGATGGGCTACAGCAGCAGAAAACCACACCGGGTGCCACTCCTGTCAGCTAAAAACAGGAAACTACGACTACAATTTGCACACGCTCACCAAAATTGGACAGTAGAAGATTGAAAAAACGTTGACTGGTCTGATGAGTCTTGATTTCTGCTGTGACATTCGGATGTTAGGGTCAGAATAAGGCATCAACAACATGAAAGCATGGATCCATCCTGCCTTGTATCAACGGTTCAGGCTGGTGGTGGTGGTGTAATGACCACAGCATACCTAAGTATTGTTGCTGACCATGTCTATTCCTTTAAGACCACAGTGTACCTGTCTTCTGATGGCTACTTTATGCAAAATAACGTGCCATGTCATAAAGCACGAATCATCTCAAACTGGTTTCTTAAACATGACAATGAGTTCACTGTACTCAAATGGCCTCCACAGTCACCAGAGCTCAATCCAATACAGTGCCTTTGCGATGTGATGGAATGGGAGATTCGCATCATGTCAATATAGATCGAAATTATCTTAGAAATATTTCCAGTATACCTTGTTGAATCTATGCCATGAAGGATTAAAGCAGTTCTGACGGCAAAACGGGGTCCAATCGGGTACTAGTAATGTGTACCTAATAAAGTGTTCGGTGAGTGTATATGGTAAAATTGCTGTTTAAAGTCTTAACTAGGTTAATTAGCTTAACAAGGCAAGTTTGGGTAATCAGGCAAATTATTGTATAACAGTGGTTTGATCTATAGACAAAATATATACATATTGCTTAAGGGGGCCTCAAATATTGATCTTAAAATAATTAAAAAAACTAAATACTAAAAATAAAAACTGTTTTTATTCTAGTGAAAACAAAACAAACAAGTCTTTGTCCAGAGGAAAAAATATAGGAAATACTGTGAAAAATTCCTTGCTCTGTTAAACATCATTTGGGAAATATGTGATAAAAAATATCATAGGAGGGTGAATAATTTTGACCTCAACTGTATATATTAAATGATTGATTTTCAGATTAATATTTTACCAAAACGGATAAAAATCTAAATTAATATAAATACTTTATTATAAACTATTTTATTATGCTTTTGTAAATATTTTGAAGCTTGAAAACTGTGCTTTTGTGCTCCACAGAAAAGAGTCGGATGAGTTATGACTGCATGAATGTAAGTAAATGATGCCAATTTATTAACTTTTTTTTTTAAATTAAGTGACCTATACCTTTAAGCAAAGCAAATGGGTGTATACATACTGTAGTATCTTTATGTGGAATTTATGAAGAAAAAAATATTTTGGCACTATGGCGGATTATCCAAATCCATTCAACCTTTTCTTAAAGCATTCTGCTCCATTTGTGTTTAATGCAAACGAACTGCTGCCAAGCAACTCGCTTCATATAAGAGCAGATTTACGTCTTCCTCGCTGTAGCACAAGTGTGGTGTTCAGGGACTGACGGAGGGCATGACGAGTCAAACGGCCGCTAATCGCCAAAAGCACAAGGGTACAGAGGCCACAGAGCAGCAGATTCATGTCTCCCCACAGAGAGGTAAAGCACCCATAAATATCACACACAACTCCACACTGGCAAGCAGAGCAGATAATTGTCATCTAATTGGCTCAATATTTCTAGCCTTTGGCCAGACAGTCTCTTTCTCTTCTTCTTTCTCTTTTCCCTCAGTAGAGGTCAAAGGAATGTGTGCGTGAGATTTACAGTCTGTGCGGGTCTGTGTGTTTTCAAATAATATACATTTAACCACCACTGTCTGACTTTGTGACCCCATCAGCCAGTGTTTTAAGTAACCTCAGGAATCTACCTTTTTCCTACAACCCATGATGCTTTTGCAAAAAATATGGGGGTAACTTTGGTTTATTATAATAAATAAAATTTATATAAACCTGAAATAACCTAAAATCATGGTTTACTTGCATATCAATCACTCAGCATTACAAGTAAACCACATTTACAAGACTTTACTAAGAAATCAGTTTATTGGTCACACTTTACAATAGGGTTCTATTAGTTAAAGTGTTTACTAACAAAAAATAAGAATGAACAATACTTGTACAGCATTTATTAACTTGTAATATTTACTAATGCATTATTAACATGTGAAGTTGTGCTTGTCATCCACAGTTAATACAGATAGAGTTCATGATAACAAACAATGATTGGCTTTATTTTCATTAACTAATGTTGTCGAAGATTAATAAATCTTCCAATAAATGAACTTGTACTATCAGAATTTTGAGGAAATCAGTCGGCCAGTATATTGACTCTGTTTATTGTTTTCCAATTAAAAATGTTTCCTAAATTCTCATGCAGTATAACTATAAACTCTGGTCAAAAAACGGCGTTGCTCCATCTTTCTTTCTTTTACATTCGCATATATCATAATATAACTGAAAACAGTCCAATGAAGGTGGAGCAAACCATCACAAACAAAGGAGTAGGGGTGAAATCAGTCAATGTACGCAATTAGGAATATAAACATGTAAACTGTATGTGTATTTGAGCACTATTAATAAACTATTTTAAATCAAATTATGAATCTTAAAGAATGTATCATTGTATGTTAGTAACAGATAGAACCTTTTTGTGAAGTGTTACCATTTTCCCGTAGTGAATATACTAATTTGTGTATCTAAGTCTTAAGTATTCCATTTGTTTTGTTTGTCAAACACATAAAAACCAAAGAGTATTGCAGCATGTCAGTGGGAATCTTACAACTCATGTATTATTCTTTCAAGATGGAGCATTTTGATTTTAGCGCTTGTGATTTTTCTGATTTTGGGTCAGAGTTTGCAATATTTTTTCTGCTCTCTTACTGCAAAGTTTTTGCTTAAATCTGAACTAAAGACGCATTCCTGTCATTTATCGCACATTCACTTTAATAAACCTACAGAAAGCAGATTAATTTGTTTATATCATGGATGAAATTAGAATAAGCATCAAAAATCTAGGTGTGAAGATTGATTTATGCTTAAATGGATTCATGTTTGGATGACAACATGTGTTGTTGGCTTATTAATCATAATTGGGTTAAGAATATAAATAGTCCAAAAAAAAAATTAACACTTAGAACAATGTTTCATTCTCCTCACAATTCATCCATAGAATATTAAAAGTCAGTTGATCAAAATTAATAAATTAATTTCAGCATAGTTGAGTCTTTCCACAGAAATATTACAGACATATATTGGTTATTGCTATACTGATGAGAATACAAAGATAAAACTATCTGGAAGAACAAATATATATATATATATATATATATATATATATATATATATATATATATATATATATATATAGTTTAGTTTTTTTTGCCACATACTTATTATTCAAAATGATATGTTTCAGTTTTTTAAATGAAAGTTCCCCAAACTGGAAGTGATTTAAAATGTAGATGAGGGATATTCGAATATGTGTATGCAGAAGCTAATCAATGTTGAAGGACAGCAGAGCAGGTGAATGCTGGAAATGATACGTTTCCACTCAGAGATCAGTCAACCATCAAGAAGGCTCTTGCTGTTGAAAACCTCCATGGCAAAAGCATCGCAAGCTGTTATTGTGTGTGACGTCTGAAGGTAGATTGTGTTGTTTGAAATTCTCACAGTTTAGTTTAAAAACAATTGTAGTTTGTTATCTATGTATGTATTTATGTATAAACTGCTCAAAAAATTAAAGGTCACACTTAAACAACACAATGTAACTCCAAGTCAATCACCCTTCTGTGAAATCGGACTGCCCGCTTGGGATCAACATTTCAAATTGACTTCCATGAGTTAATAATTGTGATTTCTATTGATAATTTTTGTGTGATTTTGTTGTCAGCACATTTAACTATGTAAAAAACAAAGCATTTGATAACAATGTTTCATTCACTTAGATCTAGGATGTGATATTGTAGTGTTTCCTTAAATTGTTGGAGCAGTGTATATTCTGAATCTCACCTTTTAGAAAAAAAAGTTTATTTTACTTAATGCAAAGTCTAACATTGAGTGATTGCTCAAGCACTTTGGGTTGTACTAGAGGAATGGAGTCACTGTATTATTCCCATTAAATAGTTGTTTTGTACTTGATTGACACATTGCACTTCACAGCCTTCTGCAGTCAAGAATTTGTATAGTTATGGACAAAAAATATAGTAGACCATTTGAGATTGATTTATGATTTATAGTAATAGTAAAATATTTTTTTTCTGTAGACTGATGAATTTATGACATTATATTATATTATATTATATTATATTATATTATATTATATTATATTATATTATATTATATTATATTATATTATATTATATTATATTATATTAATACAGTTGTCCCTCATTATTCGTGAGAGTTGCATTCTAAAAATAACCCACAAAAGGTGAAATCCGTGAAGTTGTATCCTTTATTTTTAACTATTATAGATATTTTAAGGCTGTAAAACCCCTCACTATACACGTTATACACTTTTATTCAGACAGGCATTCAAACTTTTGTTGAAAAATAAGTCCAGTATTATAGAAGGAAACCAAAGATCACAACCTGTTATCAGGCTCAAACATTCATCGCTGTCAGCAAAACGTTCATAAAGCTTTTTAGTTTTTTTGCGGATAATGTTTGCATACAGCGTAATGTTCTTTTCCCTTCAGTCACTGATCCACAAAACTAAAGCAGACTCTATCCTTAAGGGGGTCGCACACCGGATGCGGCGTGCATATGGTATTTAGAATATAACTAGTAAGATGGCAAGTCAAATTGCACAAAATAAATTTGCAGAACTGCGAGGCCCCGAAAGGTGAACTGCATTATACCAAGGGACGACTGTATATATTATATTATATTTTATTATATTATGTTATATTATATTATATTATATTATATTTTATTATATTATATTATATTATATTATATTATATTATATTATATTATATTATATTATATTATATTATATTATATTATATTATATTACAACTAAAATTCTTTACACCATGACCATTTAAACACAATTATTTAAACTGAGTTTTGGATACAGAATTAGCAGAAAAATCTCTGTAATTTCAGGTTTATAGCTACAGGTTATGCATGGAAATCGGCAGAAAGTTGTGCTATAATTTATTTAATAAAGCGAGCAAACTGGACAAAACTGCACACGGGACATATTTCTCATCGAGACTAAATATGGGAGCTGAAACTTTAAACAAATGGTTCATTTCATGACATTTTCAAGAATGTGCAAACACACACACACGCACACGCACACACAGATTTTCATTGGTACCTTATGGTATTAATTCAGTCAGTGATTTAAACTCCTGCCATAATCCAATAAAATCTAATTTAGGCATTCAAGCAAACTTTCCAGACCTGATACACACACACACACACACACACACACACACACACACTGTACTTTATTCAAACCACAGTTAAACTAGGCCAGTACAAGGGAAAATGTACACCGATTAAAAAAAAAAAAAAAAAAAGTAACCGTGCTCCGCTTTTACTTTAACATGAATGATGAATCCGGAAATTTGCTTAGTATTTCTACAAAAATCACAATATTGAATGCTATTTATTTCAGCCTCATTTTTGGCAAATAAATCTGTCCACAGAAAGTATGGTAGAGTGTTATTGTAGTGTGCTGCATGTGTTTTCTTTTCCTCTTTCTATACCAACTGCCTTTGCACAATTTAGTAAAAATTTAATAGAGTTAGCTTTACAGTCTGTTCTTATAAATATATCAGCAGCATTTTAAGTTTTCTCTGTCGCTCTCTCGGTCTCCGTCTCTCTGTGCCTCGAGTAAATCCCAAGTTTATTGTGTAAGAGAAGAAAAAATAAGCAGTATCTCTGTGGCATCCGTCTTGTGAATAATTCAGCCTCTCTAACTGAAGAGGACGATGGGCTGGAATGAAAGACAGAGAGAAAATACACTCTGTGCCATCAGAGGATGAACATACTTTTAAGTTTCACCACACACACACATGCAGAACCTCGTCTTCCCCTTCTTACGGCCTTCCGTTACGAGACGGGAAACTTTAATGTTGCATTTGCTTTGAGGGAAACCCTGACCGCTCCTCTGATCCTCTTGGCAGCTAAACTGGGCTGTGGATTGAAAAGTGAATGCTTGAAATGAGCTGAGTGTGGCTGAAGACATTTGTGGATTTATATTCCTGATCCCCCACCCTGCTGCCGTCCCAAAAACAGACAAAAAACAGCATGGGTTACTATAGAGGCAGTTCAAATGTTAGTATGTATGTGTGTTGTTACGTTCAGGATACTAACATACTGCTCCTAATATTGCTGTAGTATTTAGTAAGTGAAATGCTGTACAATTTTTTAAATATAACTCTTTTATTTAGAAAACATTTATTGTGACTAATTACATGCAAAATAAAAGTTTGTGTTTACACCAAAAAAATCATTTCAGCCTCATTCTGAAAATGTACCCCTAAATACATCTCTGGAGACCTTCAAATACATCCCAGGAGCTATGTTTCTTCTTTTTTTTTTTTTTTTTTTTTTGCAGTTTTTGTTTTTACGAATTCACCAAAGGCCGCTGTGTACACTCTTTCAGATCTGACCAACTGACCAATACCCCCCAGCAACCCCCTTCCCTAAACCCAACCAATAGCTTTTTAAAAAGCACTGATTGACCAACTCCCACCCACTTCTCTTAACACAACCTACAGTGTTTTGAAAAGCAGTCCAGAAAAAGGAAAAAAAAACCTTTGCTAATTTTTACCACGTTTACAGATTTAACCACATTTCTTACCCTGTTATTTACTTGTTTATTTTTTGGCTTTTTTCTTGTCTTACCTACTTTCTGAAACTTTTCTTTGCTGGACTCGAACAAGGAGTCGACAAACTGGTAACAGTGGGAAAGTAGTCCATACAGAAGCAGTCAGGTGCTAGCGCCATCATATCGCCCCGTAGTGTTTGTTTTAACGACAAAATGCAGCCATACATACCTCTGGCTACATAATTCTGGATCTCCAGAAATGTATATAGGGGTACGTTTTTAGAATAAGCCTATGTTGAGAAAAAATTATGTTAAATGTGTTTATTATTATTATTATCATTATTATATATAATTTTCTTATTATTAATTTATAATGTATATATAAATACATCCATGTATATATGTTTGTTAATATCACCAGCGAAGTAGCCCTCACGGATTGCTGTAGAAAACTCCCTGACATTCTCATGAACTACATATCCCATCATGCACCAGTCACACACCAGTTCCATGTCACCTCTTGATTACACACACAGCTAAAGCTCGTCACGAGTCCTTGTATTATCCATACACCACACACATAACTGCTTCTGAGTCTTGTTCCCCTTGTGTACACTACAAATTGTTGTCCTGTGTTTTTTTTTTGCCATGTTTTAACCATGTGTTTGTTTACAGTTTATGTTGTTTTGCCGCCTACCTCAAACACATCGCCTGTTACTAGGATTACTCGTTCCCCTTTGCTACTCTTTGCTCCTGAATTAACCTTGCCTGTCTGACTATTCAAAAATAAATCTGCATAAATACACAGGTAAACATACACAGCACACACACACACACACACACACACACATATAAAATATAAATACAAACATTTATTTTTAACATGCGATTAGTCACCATTAACCATCAAACAGCACTAGTTTTATTGTTGTACAATGCCTTATTTTGTGTGTATTGTAATGGACTTTTCACCCCTGGTCACATTGAAATGCAAAATGAAACTTTGCCTATGTGTAACCAGGTGTGGCTTTGGTTTCCAGGTGTATGCATATTTAGGGCAAATTCCAATAGTACTTGAGCTCTTCATATGCTACTGACTCTGAAGGCCAAAAGGATGGATTTTAGAGGAAGCAGGGCACTTGTTTATTATAATTAAGCCATTTAGAACACACTTGATCAATAGAGTGAAAGATGATGTCATTTCCTCATTATATTAATGTTACAATAGCAAGGCAGCACCAACAGGGAACCCTGATATTGCTGTTAATTATTATTAAATATCACTTTATTTGGTACAACTGCATGTTACTAATATCTAATAAGCCAATTAATATTTAATACTCAATAAATTTAGATATTTTGGTCAAGATTATTAGCTGAAGTTTAAATTTAACATCAGAATAGGGAGGAAAGATGATTTAAGTGACTTTGAAAATGCCATGTTTTTGGTGGCAGACGAGCTAAACTAATGCTGGGTTTACACCATAAGCAAAATCAATTATTCACTCAAGTAGATTACATAGATGCAAACACAAATATGAGCACATTTTTGATGGGTAGTGTAAATGGCTTGACGTGTAGAATTTGCAGCCTGATCTCATGAAGAAACTTAAGTATTTTACGTTTTGGCAGTTTAGTGCCAAAGTTTAGGCTAATTTGTACAATTTCTTAGTTCAGTCATACCAAAATGTTGTTTTTTTTTAATAATAATAATTTTTTTTTTTTTAAGGAAGCATGACATTACATGCTATGAGATAGCTTTGAGAACTTGCGTCTTTTGTGCAAGTTCAAATAATTAAAATTGAGCAGAATATTTCCTTAGGGTCAAAACATCCCGCAAGTAAACTAGAGAAAGTATTGCAGTGCTCCGCATTTGGTGTAAATCTAGCACAAGTACTTCATTAACCTTCTATAAATCTGCTGGGATTTTCACACACAATCATTTTTAGGGTTTACTAAAAGAAAGCGAAATGTCCAGTGTGAGGCAACTCCAGATTGTTGCAAATGGCTAGTTGATTCCAGGAGTGGGAGGAGAATGACCAGAATGGATTGAACTAGAAAAACAACTAACCTAAATAACTATGTTACAACTGGGGTCTGCAGAAGAGTATCTTCCAACCCAGGCTCATTCTGAAAACATACTACAATACATATTTCTGCAGACCGCGAAATACGTTCCGGGAGGTTTGTAGTTTTTGTTTTCCCGAATCCACGAGATGCCGCTGTGTAGGCTTTTTCATATCTCAATTTGCTGTTCTCGCATAAACAAACCAGAGGCCGCTGTTGACTAACTGACTGACCAACCAATCGACTGACCCACCCCCCTCCTTCCCTAAACCCAACCAACAGTTTTCAAAAGCAATACAGAAAAAGAAAAGCACTTATTTTTACCACGTTTTCAGATTTTACCTCATCCTCACCCGGTTATTTACTTGTTTATTTAACTTTTTGGATTTTGTTTTGTCTAACCTGCTTTCTGGAACCGTTTTTCACCGGACTGGAACTGTGTCGTCGTGGTCAACTCCTCTCAGCGTCTCAAGTCCGGCATTGTACATGACGAGCTAACTGGACAAACTGGTTACAGCGGGAAAGCGTCTACATGGGAGGCAAGTGGTCAGCTGGTAATCACAAAAGAAATGCCATCATACCGCCCTGTAGCGTTCGTTTAAAAAATAAGCCATACGTACCTCTAACAACATAATTTGCGGTCTCGAAACGTATATAAGACAACGTTTTCAGAATGAGCTTATGTTGGCATCTTCTGTCAGCTTTACCTACATTTTGATGAGATAACAAACTGGACAATTGAATAATTGGGGGAAAAAGATGCTTGGTCTGATGAGTTTTGATTTCTGCTGCAACATTCAGATGGTTGAGTCAGAATTGAGCATAAACAACATGAAGTCCTAAATTGAGCATCATTTAAACACCCTGGCCAACCTGAGTTATGTTGCTAAGCAAGTCCATCCCTTTATTACTATAATGAACTCGTACTACGATGGCTATTTCCAACAGGATTACGCAAAATCTTAAATCTTCTCTAACTGTTGTCTTTACTGTACTCTGTGCCCTCCACAGTCATCAGATCTCAATACAGTAGAGTGCCTTTAGGATATGCTAGAACAGGAGATTTGAATCATGGATGTGCCACTGACTGCATGATACTATCAAGCCAATATGGAGCCAAATCTTCTATTATTTCAAACACCTTGTTGAATCTAGTCACAAAATCAAACAAGATCCAACCCAAGGAGCAAGCAGCGCCTGATAAAGAGGCCAAATAAAGTGCATGTAGCTGATTTAAAAGTACACTTCAGCATGGCATCTGCATTACTTTTTCATGTCTTTCTGACCCACTTGTTTCTGCATTCTAAGTCTTCTCAGGCTTTATCATTCTCTTTCAGTCTTATACACATTCTCTCTTCTTTTTCAGCAAATTCCAGTGGATATCAAAAGCTTAAGACTGATAAGACACATACATGTAATGCTGAGCTCACTTTCTGAGGGTTTCGTATTACCTGAAGATCATCATAATTCTCAAATTGTGCCTGCAAATCATAACCAGTTCATCTGAGAGATACTTAATATTCAAGTCAAGTTATTGGTCAAGTAAACATGCTATTTAATTCTCACTAAGGGATGTTTTTTAGGAGTCAGCATAGAGTAGGTTATAAAACATAATGTGTTTGATTGCTGAGCTGTGCAGAGATTAGTTAGCTTTAAACGGCCTATTCTTTAGTATATCCTCTTCCATTTAAGCTCTGCGCTAAGAGGGAGTGATTTTGTGCCAGGTTCATTCTTTCTGCTAGGCGTGTATATAATTCGTCGTGAGGAAGCTGGGGACGATTAGACGTCTGTTGCTCTAGACCTATTAAAAATCCCTTAGCAAGATCCACATGAGGAAGAAATAACAAAGAAACTTGACCTCTGCAAAACAGCTATTGCTCCATCATCATCTAGAGACTGCTACAGTGCTTTAAATCAATGTCTTAGATCTCCTTATTTTATTAATGTATAGGGAAAGATGCCCTGTTTACACATGGTCCATCAGATCACAGGCAAAGGCATTCTGAGAGTCCAAAACTATGTCCTTTAGCATTTGAGCCTTTTGAACAACAAGGTTCTGGAAATATTCCTCAGAGATTTTGGTCCATATTAATATGATAGCATCACGCAGTTGCTGCAGATTTGTCGGCTGCACATCCATGATGCGAATCTCCCGTTCCACCACATCCCTAAGGTGCTCCATTGGATTGAGATCTGGTGACAGTGGAGACCATTTGAGAACATTGCCATGTTCAAGAAACCAGTCTGAGATAATTTGCGCCTTGTGACATGGCGCGTTATCCTGCTGTAAGTAGCCTCAGGATATTTTCTGTTTTTCTGACCATTAAACCCTGGAGATGGTTGTGTATGAAAATCCCAATAGATCAGCAGGTTCTGAAATACTCAGACCAGCCCATATGGCACCATCAACCATTCATGTTCAAAGTCACTTAAGTACCTTTCTTCCCCACATTCTGATGCTCGATTTGAACTGCAGCAGATCGTCTCGACTCTTGCCTAAATGCATTGAGTTGCTGCCATGTGATTGGCTGATTAGAAATTTGTGTTAAAGAGCAGTTGGACAGGTGTGCCTAATAAAGTGGCCAGTGAGTGTATGTACTATGCGACTAGTCATTTTACTTTTGCTTGTGTTCGGCACTTTAGGCAATACTGTGTTGTATAACAACTACCACTACACAAATGCTACAGATCAAATAAAATCAGGACTGGAACTCGATAAGAGAATTGTGCTTGAAATAAATTGGATTTCAGCATTTGTGAGTTGTGTTTTGAATTTACAAATTGGATTTGCACATTTATGAATTTTGTTTTGAATTTACGAATTGGATTTGCGCATTTATGTATTGTTTTAAATTTACGAATTGGATTTGTGAATTGTGTTTTGAATTTACGAATTAGATTTGTGAATTGTACTTTGAATTTACGAATTTGATTTGCCCATTTATGAATTGTGTTTTGAATTTACGAATTGGATTTGCGCATTTATAAATTGTTTTGAATTTACCATTTGGATTTGCGCATTTGTGAATTGTACTATGAATTTACAAATTGGATTTGCGCTTTTATGAATTGTTTTGAATTTACGAATTGGATTTGTGAATTGTACTTTGAATTTACGAATTAGATTTGCGCATTTATGAATTGTTTTAAATTTTAAAATTGGATTTGCGCATTTTTGAATTATTTTGAATTTACGAATTGGATTACCACATTTATGAATTGTGGTTTGAATTTATGAAATTGATTTGCGCATTTATGAATTGTGGTTTGAATTTCTAAACTGGATTTGCGCATTTATAAATTATGAATTTACAAATAGGATTTCCACAATTATGAACTTTGTTATGAATTTATGAATAGAATTTGCACATTTATGAATTTTGTTATGAATTTACTAACAGCATTTGCACATTTATGAATCGTACATTAAATTTACAAATTGGACTTGCACATTTATAATTGTTTTGAATTTATGAATTGGATTTGCATATTTTTAAAATTGCTTTTAGAATTTATGAATTACATTTTGTAAATGTATTATTTTTAGACTGATCTGACTCTTTATGAACATTGTGCTGTTGTCATTACTTTGACTTAAGTATCCAAAAAACAAAAAAAAACAAAAAAACAAATCTCAAATCCCCACATACACGCTTCTTTTCAATTTAGCCTTGTATCAAAACCGTGCCGAACCAGAAACACACACGCTGTGACCACATTATGTTCTTCTGTATCTTCCACAGCTGAGGTGATCAAAACCCAACACATATGGCGGCCATGCTGTGGTGATGCTCGAAGTATCATTAGTCTGGCTCTCCTACAGTGAAATCTGCAGGTACTTGCTTCTTTCTCAATGACTTTCAGACCTGCATCTGGTCTCTATTATAACCGAGACTCAGTGGATTCGCTGCACATGTCAGAGTTTTTTCCTGTTGTTGTGACGCTGTGGGTGAGAGACCTGTACTGACTGCTGGTTCATGTTGTGCTTTAGGCACTACTGTGATGTTTTGCTCTGTGTTTTTACCCCTTCTGTGTTCTCCACAAGGACTCTAATATCATTGCCGGCAGGTTTTGACCACTATCTGTAGATACTGCATGTAAAGTAAAAAACCAGACTCTAAATTCAAATAATTTGTAAATTCTGATTGGATCTTAAACGCTCTCAAAAGTTTCTCCATTGCTTTATCAAGTCTGAAATCTCAGATCGGGCACTAAAATGGTAAAATAACCCTATTTGTCTTTTCCTGAAGCATGCAAGAGTCCATAATATGCAATCAAGTTAAAACTAACTTTCAAAACTCTTTTTTGTCAAAAGTGTTATAATAATTTGAATAATAGTTTATTATTAGCATTCTGTGAAGTAGAAATCCAATTCATGTTATTTATCTCTAGTAATATTTGGGTCAAAGCTTGGACAGATCCCATTTTCTTTCAAACTGAATTTACAGAAGTGTTTTTTATTCACAGAAAGCATATGAAGTGCAAGTAAAAATATGTGAAGTAATGATCACACGTCATTCAACAAAACATGATTAATTAAAAATTAAATGACACACTTATTTTGACCCTCACATATTATAATAGATAAGTATGGTAATAATAGTAACAGTTATTATATATTAAATGATAAAAAAAACTTCTTGCTGACAAATAGGTAAAACCTAGTTGTTTATAAGATCATTAAATAAATAATTAAACTGACAATTACTAAAAATAATACATTAAATGTCATCAAATAAATGGTTCTTGCTTTAAAGCATTTTTGCGTATATAAACTAGTAATATACTGAATAACAATTATAAATAATATCTATAAACTTACCTCTTTTAGATTTATGAATAAGTAATTCAGTCTGATTTGTAAACCTAATCAACTACTTCATTCAAAAGTTGAATGAAGAATTTGGGTTTGTACAATTTTGGCCCAAATTGTATAGTTTTTAAAGACTCAGAGCACATTTTGCATGTCCCACATAGACTCAAATACATGTAAGATTAACAGGACATTTGAGTATTTATGTTGAAGGGGAAATCTTTGGAGCTCACTGTAATTGTATGCAAAAACTGTATTGCAAATGTATAATGTATATACAGAAGAGGAAGAAGAAGAGGAAATAGAAAAAAAGTAAAGAATAATATTAAGAATAAGAAGAGAAATAAGAAGAAAATAAAAAAGAAGAAAACAAAAATAGAAGAAAAAGCAAAAAAGAAAAAGAAGAAGAAAAGAAGGGAAAAAGACAAAAGAAACAAGAAAAAAAGAAGAAGAAGAAGAAAAGGAAGAAAAAAGGAAAGCTGGAGAAAAGAAAAAGTAAAAGAGAATTAAAAGAAGAAAATGAAGGAAAAAAAACAGAAAACAAAAAAAAAGAAGAAATAGCACTAATAAAAAAGTAGGGGAAAAGAAGACAAGAAAAGAGTATAAGAAGCCAATGAAAAAAAGAAAAATATGAAGAAAAGGATGAAAAAAAGAAAAAGCAGAAGAAAAAGAAAAAGCTGAGGAATAAAAAGCAGAAGGGCATAAAAAGAATAAGAAAAAGGAAAAAAGAAAAAACAGAAAAGAAGAAAAAGAATATTAATAAAAAAGAATGACAAAGAATAGTAGAGAAAGAAGAACAGAATAATAAGAAAAGTAAAAGGCAGAAGAGAATAAAAAGAAATAGGAAAGAGGAAAAAACAAAAGAAGAAAAGAAAAAACAAGAAGAAAAGGGTAGAAAAAGCAGAGGAGAATAAAATAATAATAAGAAGGAAAAAAGAAAAAGAAGAAAAGGATAGGAAAGAAAAAGCAAAAGAGAAGAAAAAGAATAGTAAGAAAACGAAGGGGAAAAAAAGAAGAAGAAAAAGACATAAAAGAAGAGGAATGAGGGTGTGTAAATGTTTACAGATTTTTTAGTTTTGGTTAAAACTATATTTGAAGTCATTGTACAACATTGATATCAGTGCAGTGACCAATATAAAACAAAACGGCGACAGCTGAAGCACTGAGATCGAAACTTGCATAAAGGTTATTCATCATTTCTAGTCTCCATTATGTGAGGAAGAGCAGAAGAGGCTGAGCTGCATTCTCCCATAGAGAGAAAATCATCAGGGCCACTATAAATCAAACTGGATAAAGATGACACCAACAAGCTGCTCTGTGCTCAAACTCTCCTCTATTGTGTGTGGCTCTGGTAACAGGACTATAAATTAGACATCGTGCTCTCATTGCTTGTCTAATATGGACCAGTGGTTCTGAAACCAATGCCCTATGGCTGTGAAATCAGTGCATGCGGCTCGTTTATCATCTGGATTTTTTAATCCGTTGAAATCGAGAGACTGATGTCACCGTTTGCTTACAGTTTCACTCTCTGATCACTTGGATCTGCTGCTTTGGAGAAACCGAGGTTATAAAAGCTGATGTAATTATGACTTAATAACTAATAATGTGGAGTACATTTGTGTGAGTGTAAACAGGATGGGCATATGGCACACGGGTGCATATTCACACACAAGCAGTGCCGTTCAGAAGGGAAATCCCAACTCCATTCCTGGCACCTGGTCCTTCCATCGTTTAAGATCTCATAGAACAGCAGCTGTATGAAGGCAGCCATTGTTCTGCTCTAAAGAGGTAAAAACCTGTCAGGTTGTGTTGAAATAAGGATAGGGACAATGATTGGTCTTTAAGATGAGTTAATGTACTGTAACAAAGTGCATTTGAATTTTGAGGTCAGTAAGATTGAGTAGTTGTTTTTGAAAGAAGCCTTGTGCGCTTGCCAGGGCTGCATTTATTTGATTAGAAATACAATAGTTACAAAACTTTTTCAGGATTCTATGAGGAGATGACTCTAAAAACAGCATATTTTAAATACATTTCGAGTGAACATTAGTAAATACCTGAAAATACCTTTATAAATACACTGAAAAAAATTATTAAAAGATGAATCCTTGGTTTTACAATTTTTTTTTTACGTTAAGTGGTTGTAAACAATTTATTTGTGTTGAATTTAAACAAACAAATTAAGTTGGACATTATTAAACTTAATTTGTTTGTTTAAATTCAACACAAATAAATTGTTTGCAACAGTTCTGCATGCAACACTTTTTTCAGTGATAAAGGTTGAAATTGCATATATTGTAGCAATGTTTCCAACTCTGTTCCTGGAGGCACATAGATAGAGTACATATTTGGTCACCTTGGAATTATAAGGTTTGCCTCACAGCAAGTTGGCGTTTCTGTGTGGAGTTTGCATGTTCTCCCTCCGGGTGCTCTGGTTTCCCCCACAGTTTAAAGACATGCGGTACAGGTGAATTGGGTAGGCTAAATTATCCATAGTGTATGAGTGTATATGTGAATGTGTGTGTGGATGTTTCCCAGAGATGGGTTGTGGCTGGAAGGGCATCCGCTGCGTAAAAACTTGCTGGATAAGTTGGCGGTTCATTCCACTGTGGCGACCCCAGATTAATAAAGGGACTAAGCCGACAAGAAAATGAATGAATAATTACTTTTACAATTTGACACATGGAAACCACTACAGAAATGTTCTAACTACCAGGCCCACATCATATACAGTACAGATATTTAATAAATAGCCTACTATAAATTAAAAGCATTAACGTTTGCTATGTTTTTTGTTTTCACAATCTTTGGAGAAGTAACGTAAATTCCGCCTTTAAATAAAAGGTCGCTTATAGCATGAGCAAAGTGCACTGCAGAGGGAGCACAGTTGTAAATGTAAAGATCGCTAAAACTGAACTGTAAAAATACTTTGAAAGCAAATTACACTTAAGAGAGAAGAGATAAATGCTTTTTATTTTTAATAATTCCAAATTTAAATATGAGAATGTTGTAAAGGAATTGGGCATAGGGTGGGTAACTAGGAATAGAACACAGCCAGGAACTATGTTTTTAACTACAGCTCTAGAGGCGTAATTCCAAGCATACAAGTTTGCGAGGCAGTTTGCGAATGTTGGTTGGAAGGATGGATTTGGAAAATGGCTAATCAACAAACTATGTTTGTGATGACTGAACTTGCCACCTTTGTTGGCTAACAATGGTTTTCAGAAATGCAGCCCTGCTTGATTTGTAATGAAACACTTGAAGTTGTAAAGACTAGAAATGTGAAACGCCACTATGAAACGAAACAGACATTATGAACAGCATTATCAACAAAATACAGATATAAGGACCACAAAACTACAACATCCAAAGTTTTCATTACACACCTGTTGTGTTTTTTACTTTTTTTGAAGAGAGCTCTTGATGAAGTTGGGCTGCATGCAATGCTTTTTAATGCCCACCCCTCACATTGACGTCACTAGCTTCATTGAGTGCATTGTGTCTGACATTGCGTCTCTGAGATCTCAGCTTGCATTATCGTGGCTGCATCCAGATACTATTAGGCCTACCTTTTGTTGTGTTTTGTACAAAAATGCACTTATATTAGTGGTTTTGCCACATTTGGACTGTATTTAATGTGCTTTGAAGGCGTCTTTATTTAAAGTAAAATAAATAGTGTTGACTTGTGATGTGTGCTATGGAAAAATGGATTATTCATTCAGTCATTCATTCGTTTTCTTTTCGGCTTAGTCTCTTTGTTAATCTGGGGTCACCACAGCGGAATGAACCGCCAACTTATCCAGAATATGTTTTACGGGAATCCCGCGCCAACACGAGGAGAACATGCAAACTGACCAAGCCGAGGCTCAAACCAGCAACCTTCTTGCTGTGAGGCGAACGTGCTACCCACTTCGCCACCGTGCAGCCTAAAAATTATGTTGTTAAGGTTAATAAGGTTGATATTAAGTTTAATATCTATATCACCTTTGACCTTAAAAAAAAAAAAAACAGATTTGGACCTTTTAATGTAGACATTGAGAACCCCTGCATTATGTCAATGGCCCCTTAATTCTTACCTACATTTACAAAAATTGTAGTTTGTTCTGTAGTTAGATCTCTGAGCATGAATATAAACCCACCTGAAATCTGATGCTCTTAACATCCTACAGTTTTAAATGCACTGACCCCAAGTTTACATGTCACGCTTTGTGTAATATGTTCATCTAGCCCCATTTGGAGATAACAGGCTTCTAGAAATCTGTTTAAAGCA
The DNA here is from genome assembly GCF_052040795.2 of Danio rerio. NCBI lineage: Eukaryota > Metazoa > Chordata > Actinopteri > Cypriniformes > Danionidae > Danio > Danio rerio. The sequence goes on from NC_141032.1 coordinate 39,210,390, forward strand.
TCTGAAGCTGTGCCGGGTCGACCTGGTCATGGCATTTCCACAGGAGCCAGAGGATAGAGTCCTTACAATGTTCGAATACAGACATTTTGGTGTCTGCACCACTTTTATTGACCTATTTAGGCCAATACGAGCTAGAAGGAAGCGGAGACCAAGTAGTGCGGTTTGGGAAGGGATGAAAGTAAGGAAAAAGGGAAGATGATAAAGAGAAAAAAATGAAGGCTTAGGGATGAACCATCAAGCACTTTATGGAAGAGTGAGGAGCAAAGCTGATTACACAGAGTCTGCTCGCTCGCTAAGTCTCTCTCTGGTTGTCTTAAACTTTTCTTCTCTTACTGTAAGCTATAATCTTTATTTCTTCCTCGTTTAATTTCTACTCTTTCATCAGCCTCACTTGCACTTCACTGTCACTCTTTCTCTCTCTCTCTTTTCTCTTTCTGGGTGTTTTCCATGTGATTGTACTCAAGTCTCTTCTTCACTCAGTCTCTGTTCCTCATCAGCTCTCTCTCTCTCTCTCTCTCTCTCTCTCTCTCTCTCTCTCTCTCTCTCTCTCTCTCTCTCTCTCTCTCTCTTGCTCTCCGTAAGACTCTTATACTTTGAGCTTTGCTACAAAAGACTCCCATCCTGCAATGTCTGTCATGATGCCAAGCTGAGAGACAGCAGCAGTCGCAACTCTTCCCTGCGTAGCTACAGCCTGACATCATACAGACTTTACAGCTCAGATTAACATGTTTAAAAATGCTGTTTTATCCCTCGCTTCATATAAACTCATTACAGTGCTCGCAAGGCAACGCCGCATTGATATTCCTTAAACATTTGAGTTAGGGGTTTGTTTTAGACTCTATTTAACTTCTGAGAGTAATGCAGCTGCTGTATTTAACATATAGAACATTAGTTTTGCGAATACTAAAATGATATACATGTTACATATTTAATTTTTTGTCTGAATTAAACAAATTCAAATAAGAGTTAGTATTTACAATAACCGGCCACTTTATTAGGTACACCTGTCTAACTGCTCGTTAATGCAAATTTTTAAATCAGCCAATCATATTGCAGCAACTCAATGCATTCAGGCATGTAGACATGGTCAAGACGATCTGCTGCAGATGAAATCGAGCATGAGAATGGGTAAGAAAGGTGTTTTAAGTGACTTTGATCGTGGCATGATTGTTGGTGCCAGACGGGCTGGTCTGAGTATTTCAGAAACTGCTGATCTACTACCATTTTTTACTCACAATCATCTTTAGGGTTTACAGAGAACTGTCTGAAAAAGAGACAATATCCAGTGTGTGGCAGTTCTGTGGGCACAAATGTCTTGTTGATGCCAGAGGTCAGAGGAGAATGGACAGACTGGTTCGAGTTAATAGAAAGGCAACAGTAACTCAAATAACTCATTACAGCCAAGGTATGCAAAAGAGCATCTCTGAATGCACAACACATTGAACCTTGCGGCGGATAAGCTACAGCAGCAGAAGACCACAACGGCTGCCACTCCTGTCAGCTAAGAACAGGAAATTGAGGCTACAATTCTCACAGGCTCAAAATTGGACAATAGAAGACTGGAAAAATGTTGCCTTTTTTGATGAGACTCGATTTATGCTGCAACATTTGGATGGTAGGGTCAGAATCTGGCATCAACAACATGAAAGCATGGATCCATCCTGCCTTATTAAATTTAAGCCACGAAGAATTAAGGCAGTTCTGAAAGCAAAAGGGGGTCAAACCTGGTACTAGTAAGGTGTACCTAATAAAGTGACCAGTTAGTGTATTTATTTATATGTTTCCAATTTATTCAAAGGCATACATAAATATATGAATTTTCTGTTTGAGAAAGCAAATATTTCCTGTGATGCAGATTGGGAGGCATATTTCCAATAACATATTTTCTTCTCAAGTACATGGCAGCTAAACATCAGTAATCTGGTAACTGGGCAAATTAGCTCACTAAATCACCATTGGTTTTCATTTCTGCATGTATTTGCATACTAAATTAAGATCGTTCTTTTACATCTCTTTAATCATCTGACAGTGTCGGGTCAGGTCTAGTCATAAAATTATTAATTTAATTAATTAATTTGATTAATTGATTAATTTGTGTAACAACCAGATTAAACCTAACCTTTTATACATTCTGTTTAAAGCAAATAGAAACATGCATACATGAAAATTCAAGTACAATTAACAAGAAAACACAATTTTGGTTTATAAAAAAACATTAAAAAAAAAATTATATATATATATATATATATATATATATATATATATATATATATATATATATATATATATATATATATATATCAATGTTTTACCAATTTCTTTGTAATATTTACACATTTAAGCACCGCCATGTTCTGAAACAGATCCAGCAGTGTGTGGGTGTGTGCTGCCTGTCACAAAGGCATTTAGTAGTCTGTTCCTTTAAATATTTAATAGGATTTTGTCCCCCTTTCCTCTTACATATTGGGCGGAACAAGTAATGTGCCTCGTAATAATGTGTTAGCACGGTAATTTATCCCATCGAGGAGTACGAAAGAAGGCAGGAGGGCTAGAAAATGGGAAAAAGGACTGGGTTAATGTGCCATTTCCATTTTGGAGGCCTTTTTTTTTGCATTACCCATTAAGTAAATAGCCCAAGAAAAAAAATGAAGCTGCGTACACCTCGTTCACATCCAACTACGGCTGAATCATGTGGTACAGGTGACCGTGACGGCAAAATGAAAGAATATAGCTATTCACGGTGCTTGTATTAGTATGTTTAATATGCAGGAAAATTGAAATAGAGGGGAAGAGATGAGCAGGACGATGAAGAAAGCCCTTTGTGGTTTGTAACAGTGTCTGAGCGGCGGTTGAACTGGGCTCGAACCCAGATTCAACAGAACCGAAAAATATGCGGTGAACCCCGATAAAAAGAAATATCTGTCCTCTGAGAGTAGAAACATGTAGAAATACCTCTTCCTTTTTTTCCTATAGTGAAGTTAAATCCATTGCGCCGAGTAGAAAACGGTCTAGGAGAGTGTTGTGAAAAGCTGTCAACAATGGTTAGGTTTTGGTATGACACTGTTATTTAAATGAAGAGGAGAGGATTACAGAAGGGTGCTGTTGTAAGACTTTAACAAAAGAGCCATTGAGAACTAGGCCTTTGTGTTGGAACCAAATGGAAAGATTGGGTTTTGATAGAACGACTGTTTGGAAAATAAGCCACTTTTGCAAATAGGAAAAACAATGAAGGGGGTTTTAGTTTTGAATGTTGGCAAACTTAAGAATCATGAAGCTTGCAGGAAAACAAAGGACTGGTAATTTGAACACAAACTGACATCTACGTGAGCGATGGTGCTTCTCCGAGTTATACGTCTTATAACTAATGTGATCATTTCAAAACAGAACTCCAGCTAAACACAGTTACATTCAACACTTCATGGCAGTGATTATAAATGAACAGTTGTCTATTTGTCGCCCCGTAATGGCATATGGGGGTGTTAGAGTGGGCCGTCCCGATATGATAACTCGTCTAATCAATCAGAGAGATTTTACTCTATTTTTTTAAACTGATGCAATCGCTTCTGAAAATGCATTAGCATAATGGGAGAGTGGTGAAGGAAGATAATGTGTGAATTTTTGGGAAGTCGTGAGAGAGAGGGAGATTGAGCGAGGAGGCCATGCTTGAAAGACAAATGCCCTGCACATACCAAACAGAGTCTATGAATAAAAACGGGACGTGAAAAGAACGATTAGAGATTGAAATGGATTATAATGAGGACGGGATCACTGTATGAGGATCGCTCAAGAATAAAAAAAAAAAATATATATAGTGAATAAAATGCGTATTAGCTGCATTTATTTTCTCGGTGATTTAACATCTGATATATAATGCCATCTGATTTGCATATACATTAGCTCTCAAGAGGAGTGCGATGGGTGGAAATTGCAGAGAAGGCAGTTGGTCATTTTTTGCATAGTGTAATGCACAAGAAATCAGTATATTAAAAACATCAGTGTGTGTGTGTTGGAGAAAATAATGATTTATTTATTTATTTATTTATTTTTTAGCAATTATGCAGATTGCCACATTCTCAGCAGCTCTGTGCTGTAGTTGAAAGCAGATCCCCGTCAGTATTTGTGTCAGTGACTTTACAGGTAAATGAGCAGCCAAAAATGGCATTGACATTTACACATCATTAACACATTTGCACATATTTAAATTGGTCGTGTCAAATCTGGTGCACCGTGTCACCCCAATCTGAGGGAGAAGCATAATTATTTTATGAGGTAGCCATTTTGTATGAATTCATGCTTGAATTACACTTTAAACTGTAAAAGTGATTAGTTGACTTTAAATATGATTATATTAGTTGATTTTACCTAAAAAGATGAGTAAATCGGCTACCTTAAAATGAAATATTTGCATAATTATAAAAAATAGATGAATACTTCGAAATTACAACACATTTACTCACTGTTTTAAGTAACTAATCATTTTTTACAATGCATAAATAGCCCTAAAATGTCATCATTACTTATTAAATTAAAAGTGTAAGATATGCAATTGTGAATGAGATTTGAGAATATTCAACTCAATTCATCTTTATTTCTATAGCGCTTTTACAATGTTGATTGTGTCAAAGCAGCTTCACATTGAAGTTCTAGTAAATTGAAGTTGAAACTTTGTCAGTCCAGTTTTTAGAGTTCAGTTTAGTTCAGTTCAGTGGGGTTAAATTTTCACTGCTGAAATTCCAAACACTGAAGAGCAAATTCATCAAGACTAAGGTATAGACAAAGATCCGGTAAGGTTTTAGACTTTTAATATAGAGTATCATTATTTATGGTGCCCTCATTTCATTTATCATTGGTTTCTCTTGATTACTCCTTTTGTATTTTCCAGAAGAAAGTCAATTTGGTTTGGAAAAAAAACATGAACTTGCATAAATTTAGACAGTTTTTTTACAGTGTTATTTTTCTGTTATTTATAATACAGTATTTATTAATGCAACGAACAGAAATGAACTCTACATAATCAACTTTAACAAGGACAATTTAATTACAATTTTAATATTTAATTAAAAAAAACTGATTTTACTGATATCTATATAAATGTCCTAAAAATTGTAAAAAATATGTTAACTTACTGGCAATTTTGTTTTCCAGTAAGGCTGTAAATTTACAAGCACACTATAAATTAACATTTACCAATAACTATAAAATTTACAGTAACTCACTGGCATTTTTGGTTGCCAGTAAAATTAAATTCATTCATTCATTTTCTTGTCACCTTAGTACCTTTATTAATCCGGGGTTGCCACAGCGGAATGAACAGCCAACTTATCCAGCAAGCTTTTTACGCAGCGGATGCCCTTTCAGCCGCAACCCATCTCTGGGAAACATCCACACACGCATTCACACACACACACACTCATACACTACGGACAATTTAGCCTACCCAATTCACCTGTACTGCATGTCTTTGGACTGGGGGGGAAATCGAAGCACCCGGAGGAAACCCACTTGAAGGCAGGGAGAACATGCAAACTCCACACAGAAACACCAACTGAGCCGAGGTTCGAACCAGCGACTCAGCGATTACTACTGTAATTTAAAAAATACAGCACAGTTGTAGTTATTTATTTATAGTGTGCTTGTAGATATATATATATGTATGTATATATATATATATATATATATATATATATATATATATATATATATATATATATATATATATATTTATTTATTTATTTATTTATTTAATTTTTTATATAGTGTATATGTAACAAAATGAACGTGCAACATAATGCTTAAATCATAGGTCTCAAACTCAATTCCTGGAGGGCCGCAGCTCTTTACAGTTTTGATCCAACTCTAATCAAACACAGCTGATCCAAATAATTTAGGTGTTCGAAAGAGTCGTGGACACCTTGATTATTTGGATCAGCTTTGTTTGATTAGCATTGGAGCAAAACTGTGAAGAGCTGCAGCCCTCCAGGAGTTGAGTTTGAGACCTTTCGCTTAAATGGTCTATTTACCCACAAATAGAAATTACATTTAGATTTTTTTTAAGGGTGTCCATAGGGTCCTAAAAAGTCTTAAAGTATCTTCAATTTCTAAATCAAAATTTTAGGCCTTTAAAAGTCTTAATTCACTGAAATATTGTGTTGTAGGTCTTAAATCATTTTAAACTGGTCTTAATTTCCTACTGTATGTCCAAGTAAAGCAATCTGGCCGATACTCAGTCACCCATAATCTTAAAACATATTATTTTGTTTTATTTTTAACTTATTTATTGTAAAGAGATACAATTCACAACAGCTGTTAGATATTTTACACCCTTTTTTTTTTTTTTTTTACTAAAATCCCCTTATCAGGTAGAGTAAACTAAAGCAACACATCCCTTTACATGAACTTCCATTATTACAAAAACTATTTACAGAAGTAACCGGGTCATTAGAAAAAATCCTTAGTGTTTACTTCTGTATAAGTCTTTCTTTCATTATAGTCTTAAAGGGGTCTTAAAAAGTCTTAAATTTGATTTGAGGGGAAACCCTGTTTTTGGATTTTACATGGTTGCAGTTGGACCATTGATGTCACATGGAATGGTTCGACAATATTTTGCGTGTCTTTTAACCCCTGCTCTTACTTAAGGGGGTCTGAGAGCTCTCAGATTTCATCTAAAATATCTTACTTTGGTTTTCTCTGGGGATTGGGAAGACAAGATGGGAGTAATTAATAACATGTTTTTTTATTTTTGGGTGAACTAACCCTATGAATGGTTTTACATATTCATCATAACTGGCCTGATCACAAAATGGATTTGGTTAGCTTTGTACCCCCCCAGCCCCACCCCACCAATGTTTAAATATATTTTATAAGATGACACACTTCCATCAAAGAATCCCACAGTTAATCCTCTGTGATATTGGATTTCTCCAATCCCTGTTTAAAATGAAATCCATCACTCGGCTATGCAGTCCAAATTATTAAGAAAAATTAGATTAAAAAGATTTCAATGATTATTGCGTGAATCTCTGATGAAAACAAGTGTGTCGTCTCTGGGATCAGACCAGAAAAATACAGCTGTCCCAGCACATATTTCACTTATCTCTTGAATGAGCTACATTGCAGTATTAACAATGTCATTTCATGTCTTTCTGTTGTGTAGGCTAAGCACATTTTGAGATTTTCCAATAATATGCTTGGAGCAGCTTGGGGAGGTTTAGGTTTCACCAGATGTTAAAAGCAGGTATGAAAGATTCTGCATCACTGTTTTTTCTTTTCATTTTCTTATCTTTGCAAAACTCGGAATAATGTGTGATATGTGTGCTGGCTGACAGGTTGATACTGTATGTGGTTTTAGGGTGTTATGAGTGTTTTTGGATTTATTTTTATTTTTTTATTAAGGTAAAGATTCTATATTTCACTGACAGTACAGTATGTTATTCCTGTATTTCCCACTCTTTTTATTGATTGAAATGCTTAAATCCACACTGTAAAAAATGTAAGGTTCCACACAATTAATTTATGTTGTCCCAATGTAAATCGATTAAGTTAACATAACAAGTTTAAGTGCATTGAACTTAAAACAATTAAGTTGTCCATAAAAAACCTTTTGAATTGTAGTTTCAGCTCATTTTACATAAGTAGTGTTCATAATAAGTAGTGTGTATACTTTAAAAAGTGTTGTTACTTAAAGCGAGTAAACCAATTGCCATAAAAGCAACAAGTTGACTTTACAAAAATAAATGTAAGTAAACCCATTGTAATTTGGGACTGTTAAGTTGACTTAATATTTTATAATTATGCTATTGTCCTCACTTAATTAAAGTCAACTAATTATGTTTTAAAGTGTCAGACTATTTTAGCACGTCTGTTTTCAAATGTTTACTGTAACTATCACAATATTACACATTTGATGCTCCATTAGGTCTGTAAAATCTACGCTTATAGCCCATATTGAATTTACAAGACACACTGGAGTCTGATTTATTTCAATTACAGTAATTTTGCTAGATACAGAAAACAACAAATATAATAAGGTATTGAAGTTTATTTTTAAAAAGTACAATTTGCATAATTATAAAAATTAAGTGAACTTAAAGTCTCAATGGGTTTACTTGCATTTATTTTTGTAAAGTCAACTTGTTGCTTTTAAGGCAATTGGTTTACTCGCTTTAAGTAACTAATTGCTTTTTAAAGTACTTTTTAAAGGACAGCCAAATTTGTAAAAAAAAAAATAAATAAATAAATTAAATTAATAAAATCTTTTTTTTTTAAATCTAACAATTCAGTTTTTTTCACAATTCTGTTTCGTAGAATTATGAATTCATATCTTGCAATTCTAAGTTAATTTCATGGAATTTTGACGTTTAAACAATACTGATAAATAATGAGATTATTTCTTTTAAATATGTGAAGTCATAACTGCAAGATATAAATATAAATTTAAGATATTTTACATAGTTTCAATAAAAAGACTATAAAAAACAAAATAGAAATTAAGTTGCAACAATTAAAAGAAAGAAACTTTAAGGTAATAAAAAAGTCTATGTATTATAAATTTAATATCCTATATCTTTCATAGAGCTGCAAGATATTAACTTAATTGTTATTTTTATAAAGAAAAAAAAAGAAGAATTGTGATTTTTATGTTTTGTATTGTAGTTTATAATTTGCAACCTTCTTTAAAAAATCTAAACTGTGAGAGATCTAGCAATTCTGCCTTTATTTCTCAGAATTGTAAAAAAAAAATAACCTTACAATTTATTTCTCAGAATTGCTGGAAGAAGCCAGTTGTATGATTTGATCGATCATTCACAAATTACACATCACCTGAGACAATTCATGTCTTAGAATCAATTAGAATTATTTACAGAAAACTATACTGTAAATTCAAAATCACAAGAGAGAGTTGGATTTAAGTAAAAAGACAAAATATGGAAAATGTGATCAAAAAGTAATCTTGTCATTTATTTCTCAGTATTTCTTGAAAACAAAAACAGAATTGCATGAAATGAACTTTTGAACAAGATATGATGAACAAGATATGAACTCATAATTCTAAGAAACGAAATAGTCAAAAAATTAAATTGTTCAATTATTTAATAAGTTATTTATTTATTTATTTTTAAAAAATGACCTTCCATAAACTCAAAAAACATTTTTGCTGCTTGTTCAAACTACTTATTTAAAATGAGCTGGAACAACACAATCACTGAGATTTTCTTTGGAAAACTTATATATTTTTTTATGTTCCATTCTCTTAAATTTCTTACATTAACTTAATCAACTTGTGTTAGGACAACATGAATAATTTGTGTGGAACCCTGCATTTTTTACAGTGTAGATTTAAGCATTTTAGTCAATAAAACAGATGGAAAATACAGAAGTAACACTGTGAGTGAAATATAGAATCTTTACTTTACAACAAAACCCAAAACACTCATAACATCCTAGAAACCACAATTCTGCCTTTATTTCTCAGAATTGTGAAAAATAACCTTACCGTTTATTTCTCAGAAATGCTGGAAAGGCCAGTTGTATAATTTGAGGTGTCATTCACAAATTACAAAAAAAAAAAAGCAAGAGAGGTGGATTTAAGAAAGAAGACTAAATATGGAGTTTATATCTAGCAATTCTGCCATTATTTCTCAAACTTCTAAGAAATAACCTACCAATTTATTTCTTAGAATTGCTGGAAGAAGCCGTTTGTATGATTTGAGGTGTCATTTGCAAATAACAAATCATCTGGGACAATTTATGTGTGAGAATCGGAGTTTACTTGCAATAGTCATGGACATAAGAAGCACCAAAGTTTGTTTTTCTGTCCCATTCCAGCAGAGGAAGTTATTAAGGAGCTGGACGTCATGTCATGCATCTGTGGGAGCTTAATTTTGTGTTCATAAAATCTCTCAAAATAGTTGATGTAATGGACATCATGGTGCAGAAACTCTGTGAGACCTCATTTACGAGGATAAGCAAATGAAAGCAAATCACCCACAATGCATACAGTAAACAGCAAGAGGAAGTAGGAAGTGATCTGACAGAGATTTTTTTTTAAGGAGGGCACAAACCTCTTTATTATTGTAAAGACTTTTTTCCGCTCTGTTTTCCCGAAGGTCTCTTGCAATGAACAAAACAAGAAGGATTTGAAATTTCCTCTTCAGAGATAAAATGAGGAGTAATGTATACTTCCAGAAGAGCGCGGGTAAAAATAGCTTGAGTTATGAGAGTTTGATAAACCGATGTGAAAAAGATAAGGCTGTTGTCTCTCCAGTTGATCATTCTCAGCTCTGCAGTAGAGCATGATGATTTACTGCAGCTAAATGACGTTCAGTTTTGACTTGAGATTCCACAACCTCTTCTGACTTAAAGTTACAGCGCATCCCAAATAAGAATCCACAGGTTTAGATGTTTTTTCTTTAATTGTAAACTTAAGAAGATATATATATATATATATATATATATATATATATATATATATATATATATATATATATATATATATATATATTTATTTATTTATTTTTTTATTTAGTTTTTTTTGGCTTAAACCAGGGTATGCATTTGAAGACAAAAGGATTAGCCCCCAGTAAAAATCTTAATTCTTTATCAAATTTAAGACTTTTAAAAACCTTTTTAAGTGTATTATTTATTGTTATTAATATTATTATTTTATGTGTTTTTAATTATTTTTTATTGCCTTTTTGCATTCAGGTATCTTGCACTAAAGTGAAAAAAGTGCCTTGAGATGCTGCTTTTAAAAGTGCTATATAAAAATATTTATTATTATTATTAATGAAATTTCAGACTAAATTCTAAGGATTATTCTCTAATGGTCTGGTTGGACACGTGGAAAAGATTTTATCTGCCCCTTCAAAAATGTTTTCATTAGTTATAATTTTATTATAATAATTTGATATTTAATAAAACATCTAATTATTTACTTTTAGGCACATATTTTAAATAATGTGTCAAAACAAGCAAACCCTAGATCAGGGGTTCTCAATTTCGGTCTAACCCAACTCTGACACACCTGAGCTGCATAATTAAGCTCTTACTAGGCTTTCTAGAAACATTCTCGCTGGTGTGTTGAGGCAAGTTGGAGCTAAAATCTACAGAACACCAGACATATGCTGGATAAGTTGGTGGTTCATTCCGCTGTGGCGACCCGTTTAATAAAGGGACTAAGCCGAAAAGAAAATGAATGAATGAATGAATGAAGACTTTGTGGACACCCTGTCAAATATTTCCAAGTGATATTTAACAGTGGAAGGAATTTTTAGTTTTTTAGTCACGTTAGTTATGTTTAATTGTTTTCCATTAATAAATTAAATAATGAAAATTTTAAATTGTATAAAATTATATGTTATCATTACTTTAATTATTAACAATTTAAAACCTTGTGCACTACTTTTTTTAAATGCTCAGCTTGAAGTAAGAGTGTAACTTGGTTTGTTAGTTTATGATGTTATTTTGTTTATCATGGTGATAAATAACGGTAAGATACGAATGAAAAAAAATTAAGATATTTTAATTATTTTAAATTATGTCAATTCAGTTCAGTTGCAGATATATTTAATATTAATTCAGTTGCAGGAATAAAAAAAGAAACTTCAAAGAAATAAAATAGTTAATCTTTTTCAGAGCTGAAAGATATTAATTTAAAAAAAAAATTGTGTACTTCTACTGTAGTTTATACTTTGCAACCTTGTTTTAAAAAATCAGACTTGTGAGAAATAAAACATTAGAATTATAAAGAATTAATTTTACAAGTATTGTTTTACAAGTGTTTCTCTTCAGTGCATGCAAGTCCAAATACTTTCTTGAGACCTGCGCTGTTTACAGTGAATTGCCGTCAAAGAGCTAGATGTTTTACAGGTATTAACTTCTTGTATTAAGTGTTTCCAGTGTGAGTGTCAGTACTTGAGACAGTAGCTGAAGGGCGTGTCTCTCAAGAGGATGAAGGAATGAGAGATTTGAAGGATCTCAGAGGCATCACAGTTCTCAGGGTGTCTCGTTTCGGGTGGATGCCATTAAAAACACTGTCTTCCTGTCTCATCTGTCCGAGCTCTTTAAATACGCTGTCACACTCGCTCTCAAAGAATGACACAGATACAATACTAGTGCTCGGTTTGAGCGTTATTAAATGTCTAAGGCTCATAGGCCAGGTCGTGAAGAGGTCGTACAAGTTTTTTTTAAATATTTTTTTATTTAATACATTTGCATGTAGTTTTGTTTATTTGGCTTTGACTTTTAAAATTCAACTTTAAAATTATTACTTTTGTTGGTCAGAAAATGAGGAAACCTTTTCTAAACCAAGCAGTAATCTGTCTTACAGCCAATTCAACTTTAAAATTAATACTTTTAATCATCAAGTACATGTTTGATTTAACAGAAAAGACAATTGCAATACACTGCTGCTCTTTTGAAAGCTCAGTCAATCTGTTTGCTTGTATTGTTCTTTTAACACAAATATTAAACAACATTCATATTGAAAAAGTTTTGCATTTCTTAAAGATTTGACTGGATGAAAATTCAGCTTTGCCATAACAGACATTATAATATATTAAACATAGGAACTTATTTCACATTGTATTAATGCTGGCAAAATTACTGTTTAATTTTTCTTTGAGTACAGCCTTGGAATGCATAAGAGACTTATAATAATAATAATAACAATAATAATAATAGTAGTAATAATAAACTTGTTGATGCCAAATATTTGAAATGTACACGAGATGACATGTTTCGGATAATATTTGTTATTTATATATATTCAATATAGAGCTGGGCGATTAATCGAAAAGTAATCGAAATCAATATTCAGGACTTATAATCGATCTATTTTTTTAGGACAATTATTTTAGTTAGTTTCCCTAACGCATGTGGAGTCACTTGACAGGCAAGGCAGTGGCGCAGTAGGTAGTGCTGTCGCCTCACAGCAAGAATAAGCTGGGTCGCTGGCTCGAACCTCGGCTCAGTTGGCGTTTCTGTGTGGAGTTTGCATGTTCTCCGTCCCTTCGCGTGGGTTTCCTCCAGGTGCTCCAGTTTCCCCCACAGTCCAAAGACATGCGGTACAGGTGAACTGGGTAGGCTAAAATTGTCCGTACTGTAGGAGTGTGTGTGTGGATGTTTCCCAGAGATGGGTTGCGACTGGAAGGGCATCTGCTGCGTAAAAAACTTGCTGGATAAGTTGGCGGTTCATTCCGCTGTGGCGACCCCAGATTAATAAAGGGACTGAGCCGACAAGAAAATGAATGAATGAATATTTATGTAGAGAAGATGCAAGAAATGCACAGTTTAAAACACGATTTACAGGATATACAAGAGTTATTTTATTTAGAATAGAAACTGCTTATTTTCTAATTTAAATATTAAAAATTTAACATTAAAAATAATAAATTTTGTTTCCAAAAGTGCGAGTTATTTATTTTTACTTTTTCATAAGAAAAAAAAGTGGCTGTTAGTTTTGTGCAATGTGTGTTTTAATTTTAGTTGTTCAACATTGCTGTTCAATAAATAATCATAGATAGTAGATAGTGTGTGTTTCAGTTTTTTTTAAATTAAGTAATGCACCCTTCTTTCAAACATCTCTCACCTTGTTATATGTGATCATATTTACTGTACAAAACCTGTCAGTGAACTCTGAGTGAAAAAAAATAAAATAAAATGAACAATTAAAAAAAATGTGTAATTGAGTTAAAACATTCAATTATTTAGTTTTTCTTTTTATGGCAGGAATTCTCCTGTCTTTCTTCCTGACAAAAAAAGAAAGAAAATAACTACCATTTTATGTGTGGATATTATTCAAAGAAAAAATAGCTTATTTAATTTGGTCCTTGTAAAAAAGAGTTTTAAAAGGGTTATGGAAAAGTCTATTTCTGTATATTAGTTTTTCTTGTTATAGACTAAATTATTGCTTAGGCAAAATGACTCTTTATGTGACAATCTATAAAAATATAGATATTTTAATATAAATATTTATTTTTACAATAACTTTTATTAGACATCACAAATGACTGGAAATATCATTCAAATGTTTATAGTACAGTATACATGTTTTTTTCTAGCTCTTTTAAAGACATTTTATGAGTGATCCCTGAAAATGTTTAAAAAAAAAAAAAAAAAAAAACCTTGCCTAAGAAATCACTGGTAAAATAATGGAAAATCGTTGGTCAGAAAATGTCTCACAGTCAGAAGGCATTTCTGTGTGGAGTGTGCATGTTCTCCCTGTGTTGACATGGGTTTCCTTTGGCTGCTCCGGTGTCCCCCACAGTCCAAAGATATGTGGTATAGGTGAGTTGAATAAACTAAATGGTCTGTTGTGCGTAAATGAGTGTGCATGGGTGTTTCACAGTACTGGGTTGCGGCTGGAATGGCATCCGCTGTTGGTGGTTCATTCCGCTATTGCGACCTTTGAAACACAGACTAAGCGGAAGGAAAATGAATAAATGAATGGTCAGTAAATGTGGAAACCCTTTCTAAACTAAACAGTAATCAGTCTTAGACCCAATTTGAATAAATAGGGCTTATTAAAACAATAATACAACCGTATAAAAGTGCAGGAGGAAGTGAAAAGTACAGCAAGTGATCAAATGACCATTTTAAAACCAACTTATTTTCTAACACAATCCTCCAAGACATATTATATTGGATATTACTGTATGGATATTATTGTACAGGTAAAATAGTATTAGAAATAGCAGTAAACATAATTAAATGGCGCAATGGATATTCTCCTTCCATATAATTTTCTTCAGAAAAAACCCTATGAATGCATATGCAACAAAAATAACTGTCCATATATCACTGCGTGTCTTTAGCAAATCCTCAAGGTGTTTTTTTAGCAGCAAGGAGTGTTTGCTCTGGCAAAGTAAATCTGTACCTTAGCGTTTAATCCTTCCCTTTGGTCTTGCTCTGTTTTTCAGTAAATACGACACCTTTTTTCACTTCATCCCTAGTCTACAGTAATTGATGCCACATAAATGCTTCATTTTTCACCAACAAGAAAGCAAAACAAGCAAAAGAAGTGCTTCTCCTTCATCACTCAGACACAGCGCTCTGTCAAAGTTCCTCCAGACTGTTTAATGGCGAGTCAAGGCTGGTTCCATAAGCAATTAGAAGTGTTCAGTTTGGGACTCATTAAATTACTGGAGCTCGTCTGAGGAGTCTGTGGTTACTGTATCCATCACAGGCTGTTCTGAGGCCTACACTCTATCTTTATGCAAAAGAGTGGAGCTCTGCCAGCGGGCTTCATTTGTCAGTGCTGCGGTGCCAGGGTGGGTCACTCTCTCCTGATGACTGATCTGTCTGCGAGCCCTACCGACTAAAGGGAGCTTACGTCTGGATGTACTGTATGTATATTCATAAAGACGATGAATGAATTCTACAAATCTATGCTACACACATCCACCGTTCGTGTCATATGTCATGCTGGACTATTCTATATATACAGTTGAAGTCAGAATTATTAGCCCCCCTTGTGTCTAATGTTCACACTCAGCTAATGATTTGATTTTAAAGCTTGTTTGGCATCCTGTCCTGGGAAAGAGCCCTGAGCTCATAAGATCCTCGAACCCGGGGCTTCCTCCCATTTGAAAGGCGAGAGGGGAGTTTGAGCTTAGGTAGATCTGGAGAACTCCTCCGCTGTAGTGGCTAATGAACAGATAGTGATTGCTCTTAAGAGATAACTACTTACTAGGAGCATGTCTATGGTGCTGATTTGAATTAGTCAATTATCTTAAGTTGCATGTTTTTGGACGGTGGGAGAAAACCCGGAGAAAACCCACATGAGCACAGGGAGAACTTGTAAACTCCGCACAGAAACGTTAGCTGGCTTGGTAAGGACTAGAATCAATGTCGTTCTTGCTGTGAGGCAACAGTGCTAACCACTGGGCCACCATGCCACCCATCTAGGACAGGAGGAGGAGTTGGATTGGAAGGGGGGATTCTTCAAAACCAAGATGGCTGTTATATGGAACTTAGGCTATTTATAGTGGCTTAGGAATCATCTGATTGGTGAATCATAAATTGAATAATGTGGGGCCGGCCGCAAGCAATCATAAGCACATGATCCTCTCAAAATTAGTACATTTATAGTATTTATAGTAAATAAATTGTAATTGGATTAATTAAAATCCATCTAAGTAGCAGGTGCAAACAGGGTCATAGGGTCCTTAGTCCTCTAAAATTTGTAACATTCTTGCAAAAAAACAAACTGGTAAAACTTTTTTTAAATGCATTAAATTATTCATTCATTCAATTTCTTTTCGGCTTAGTCCCTTTATTACTCTGGGGTCACCACAACTTATCCAGCATATGTTTTATGCAGCGGATGCCCTTCAAGGTGCAACACATCACTGAGAAACATCCACACACACTCATTCACACACATACACTATGGTCAATTTTAGCTTACCCATTTCACCTGTTCGCATGTCTTTGGACTGTGGGGAAACCGGAGCACCCGGAGGAAACCCACACGAACACAGGGAGAACATGCAAACTCCACACAGAAATGCCAGCTGACTCAGCCGGGGCTTGAACCAGCGACCTTCTTGCTGTGAGGTTATTGTGCTACTCACTGTGCCACCGTGCTGCCCCCTACATTTAAATCATATACTATTTAAACATTATTCTGGTTATATCAAACTATCAACAACAACAAAAATAAAAAAATTTAGAGTGAAAAATCCAAATACTTCCCAGTAACATGAAAAATCATTCGGCCTTTGAATAATTTCTTGGATTTGTGGAGTCTTGAAGTCCAGAAAAGTTAAGAAATCCAGATCTAATGGATTCTGAAACAAGCCCAGTAAAAACAGAGCAGGGAATTACGAGACTCTTTAAATCATGACAGGGATCATCGCTTTAAACATTTGTGGAATATGTAAGAACAAAGCAAAGGATCTTGGAACATCCCAACCTGCTAATTATGCATCATAAATCCACGGATATTGCGGTAGGGATTATATGATATTCAGACTAACACCTTAAACACAGAAACATGGTTTATTGCACCGTCTGCAGACTTATAACAGTACATGTATGTTTACAGAAACGGTGACCACCTGAGAGAGTTGACCGCAAGAATAAGGATTGATACGCAGACCCTAGCATTCATATTTGGGGTATGATGTCTTTCTTTACCACAGATGTCTCTCTTTCTGTCTGTTTTGCGTGTTTGTTTGGGAGATCAGCCTGGCTGTGTTGAGACTGCCAACCCTCAAGTGTCTGTTACTGGAGTTGTGGTGTTCGTGAGTTTTCTTGCATGTTTCTGTAATGCTGGATTAGCTTGCAACTGCCATGATTTACCAAATTCGTTTCTTAAGTCATAACAATATGCTTTAAACACCAACACATCAGTTCCTAAGAAGAAAACCAGTATTTGCGCATATTGTGGATTACGTTGCCTGTGATTGGGAATTACAGCAGAATTATGACAAGATTCGGATTATGTTTGCTAAATCTGGCATCCCTGCACTGTAAATAGATGGAAGCGGCTTCAACTAATTATAATTTGGTAACTAGTTCCACTGATTTCTCCCCCCTACCTTTTTCACATTTCTGTCTTTAATAAATATATATATGTATAAATTGCTATTTCTTTACATGGTCCGAACATTAGAAAGATTTTAAAAGATTGGCTGGTAGACATGCCTTCATTTAACATTTTTACAAAACATTTTTCTTGTACAAGCAAGAATATATTACTTAAAATTGGAATTTGTTGCTCTACTGACATTTTATTAGTTGATATTTTAGTTAGTAGTGTGTTATACTACTGATTGCGTTAGAATTTGAAGCTTTGAAAATAAATGTAAAAAAATGTAATGTAAATGTCAAAAATATGGAGACACTTGGTTAATGAATTAATTTATATTAACTTAAAAAGCAAATAATAATAATAATAATATTAATAACAATAATAATACACTTTATTTAAAGTGCGTTTTTCTCAGACCCAAAGCATTACAAGGCATACAAGGCAAACAATAACAAAGCAGAACTATTAAAACAGTAAAAAAAAAAATGCCACAATATAATATGAACAATAAAATTTCATTATTAAATTGACAAAAATAATCAATCTAAGTTAAAAGCAACAGTAAAATGGTGAGTCTTGAGAAGTTTCTTAAAACTGACCAGAGAAACGGCATTCGATGCTGATGGGTATGCCATTCCATAACTTAGGCACACTGTATGAAAAAGCTCGACCACCCATGGTCTTTAGTTTACATTGCGGGGTCTTAAAAAGTATTCAAAGTTGATGAATCAATTATGAGAAAATTAAGACCCTTAAAATGTATTTAAAAGTCTTAATCATGCTTTTTTTATAAGGTCTTACATTTTGTTCTAATGTTGTCTGTTTTGTTTGACTTCAAAAAATCATAAATATATTTATTTTCCTCCTAATATTAACATCAGTGTACTCGATCCACTCGAATGATTCGGGCTGGGGTGTGTCCAGCCAAGCGTCTCCATCCGGGTGATGTCACGTAGTTTGCAATGCGGTGGTGCAGTGGGTAGCACAATCGCCTCACAGCAAGAAAGGTCGCTGATTCGAGCCTTGGCTGGGTCAGTTGGTGTTTCTTTGTGGTATTTGCATGTTCTCCCTGTGTTCGCGTGGGGGTTCTCTGGATGCTCCGGTCTCCCCACAATTCCAAAGAAATGTGGTATAGGTGAATTGGGTAGGCTAAATTGGCCGTATATGTGTGTGAATGAGGTTGCGGCTGGAAGGGCATCCATTTCGTAAAATGCTGGATAAGTTGGCGGTTTGTTCTGCTGTGGTGACCCCGGATTAACAAAGGCTCTAAGTTGAAAAGAAAATGAATGAATGAGAAGTAAAATATTTGTAAATTAATTACCTCATATTTTGAAACAATATCTTATCCTGGAAACTGTATTGCATGTTTCAGTTAATCAAATAATTTGCTCCTTTTTTATTTCAAACCTGGAAGATTTTTAGCTTTTAAGTCATAATTTTAATGTAGCATGTCATAGTTTTGGGTTTATTTAAATCTGAGTTTTTAAATAATAATTTAGTCTCAATATGTAATAATTTCAATTTAAGTAATAAGTTTGACCCTTTTTACACTCTAAGAAAAAAACATTTATTTTCAGTAAATATAAAACATCAAATGCGTTTATTAATGGTTTTTTTTTTAAGTTTCTTTTGGTGTAATTGCATCTTTTTTCATTTACAATAAAGAATAAAAAATACTTTTACTTAAATCAGAAGATCTATTTTTATGAATTTATCTGAAAATTCTCACCAAATGTTTATTAAAATGCCTTAAATGTTTAGTTTACAACACCTATAGTTTTGTTTTACCAGTTGTTTTGTATTATAGAACTTAATATATGCTGTATTATATGCTTTTAAATGGTGATTCATGTTTTAATAGGGAAATTATTTATAAAATCACTTTGAATTTCCGGTCATATTTTTATTCGTAGATATTGTGATAAAGAAGTTGTCCAACCCTTATGTACCTTTTTTATAAGAACATTTGTATTACCTCCATTTTAATTGGACCATAAAATGTACAGAACAGTATCATAAGAGGTATTTTCTGTACTATATAAGGTACAACTTTTACAGGTACAAAACTGTTCCTTTAGGAACCTTATCTATACCACTGTGTATCTTTTTTTCTGAGAGTGTACATTAATTATTGTTTTGTTTTGTGGTGGAAATAAACTTTCATACTAAAGTGATCAAAGAGTGAAGCATTAGTTAATAATTTATACATAAAAAAACATCTTTGTCAATAGATTTATTGCATTTATAACATCTCTGCATTTAATTTCCAATACACAATTAAGATACTATGACATGTTTCTGGTTAAACCAGTCTTGCCAGAAAACTGATTATTTGAACCATTCTAACACTTATTTGATGATGCAAAAGCATCCTGTATTGCTCTATTTTACACTTTAACCGAGGTTTCTCTCTCTCTCACGTCTGTCTTAGGGTGGAAAATTGCTCTCTGGCTTTCCTGTGATAAAGCTGTTGCCTGTGCGTAGGGAAAGTGAAATCCATCATGCGACAGAGAGGGTTTATTCCTCCATTCCGCCCCATTGAGGCCCGTAACACGTATGTGCTCTTGCCATGCATCATTTACCCACAACACCCCTCTCTCTCTTTCTCTCCCTGTCTTTGTGTCTGCTCTCGGTACCATCTATTGGCTCAATGTAGCGACAGCTTTGCTCGCATGCAGTTTTGTGCAGGATTGATCTATTGTAGTTGTTGTTTTCTTGTGGGTAGTTTTGTTCAGCGCTGTTGGGTCGAGTTCACAGACATCAGCGGCTTCTTTATGTTGTCAGACTCCTTTTGCATTGTTCCTGCAGGCTCGGCACGGACATAAACCCACATACGCATCTACTGCCAAGTGCTTGGTGTACTATTTCAGCTTCTTTATGACAGGAGAACACTTTGCTACCACTTTCCAGGTTTTCTTCTTGGAGGAATCTGCGTGCGGGAAGGTGAAATAACACCAAATTGCTGGGAGTGTTAGTTTTGTGCTCCTTCGGTTGATGCATTGGTTGAAAATATACAAAAAACACGAACCAATGTAGCTCTGAGAAAATAAACAGAAATTGACATTCACAGACATGCCCTTGAGAGCTTGTTGGATAAATTGTCAGTTTATCTGCTGAGGTTTCACGATGTTGTGGCAATAAAACGCCTCCACTTTGATGAAAGTATGCAAAAGATGTCTTCATTGGCGAAACAAAATTGAGCAAAATTCGGCTGCTGGTTGTGCTTGCGATTGCTTCCTATAGCTTTAGTTGGATTTGTAATAATTTATGTGTTGAAAAAATTAGGGATTAAATTCAATATAGACTCATTCTGAAAATGTAGCCTGATATACGTTTATGGAGATTGCGAATTATGTAGCCAGAGGAATGTATGGCTGCATTTTGTCTTTAAAATGAATGCTACAGGGTGGAATGACGTCGTTCCTTTTCACGCTTACCAGCTGTAAGCTCACCTCCATGTGGATGGCTTTTCCACTGTTACCTTTGTGTCTAGTAGCTCGCCATGTATGTCACCAGACTTGTGATGTAGTACAAAATTGACTGGTTCTTCACCGTTCTTCACGAAAATAAAAGCAAAAAAAAATTAAGTAAACGGTGAGAATGTGGTAAAATCTGAAAACATGGTAAAAATAAAACTGCCGCGAGAGCTTTTCTTTTTCTGGATTGCTTTTGAAAACGCTGTTGGTGGGGGTTTAGGGAAGGAGAAGGGTAGGTCAGTCAGTTGACCGGGGCCTCTGGTGGATTTACTTGAGCAGACACGAGTGGCACTCGCAAGAGAAATTTGCGATCCGAAAAAGCATACACAGCGGCCTCTGGTAAATTCATAAAATCAAAAACTGCAAAAAAAGTAGCTCCTGGGACATATTTGGCGATCTCCAAAAATGTATATTGGGGTATGTTTTCAGATTGAGCCTCGGTTGATTCAATTTATTGACAGATTTAATTGCTGACTGTTGGCATATCGGGGTGCTGTTCACTACAGGTTTTCAGCTGTTTCAGAAAGAGAGTCTGTTGTTTATGTTCGCTAAAATTGCCCACTCTTTTTGAATACAGACGCTTTAAAAAGGATGGCAGATATGTACAATTCTGTTGTCCTTTTACTCGTTGCTTGTTGTCGTATTTTTTCAAAACTTTATGACCTTCTGAGAATCACAAAGTTAGTATGTGACTTCAGAAGATTCAGAGGCGTTTCCACACCTGCCTTAGAAAAAATATCTACATAGGCTCATACTGAAAACGTAGCTCTATATACATTTCTGGAGATCGCGAATTATGTAGCCAGAAGTAAGTATGGCTGCATTCCGTCTTTAAAATGAACGCTATGGGGCGTTCCCTTTCTTTTTTACCAGCTGACCGCTTACCTACGTACAGCTTTCCCGCTGTTACCAGTTTGTCCAGTTAGCTCGCCATGTACATTGGTGGACTTGAGATGCAGATAGGAGTTGACCACAATGACGGGGTTCAAAAGACAAAAACAGAATGCAAAAAATTTAAATAAACAAGTAAATAACAGGGTGAGAATGTGGTAAAATCTGAAAAAGTGGTAAAAAAACTGGCGAGGGCTTTTCTTTTTCTGCATTGCTTTTTAAAACAGTCGGTTGGGTTTAGGGACGTGGTTGAGCGAGTCAATGAGTACTTTTGAAAACACTATCGTTTGGTTTTAGAGAAGGGGGAGGGTGGGTCAATCAATCGCTCAGTCAGTCGACAGCAGCCTCTGGTGGATTTACGCAAGAACCAAAAAAACAAAAAAAAACATACCTCCTAGGATGTTTTTGGCGCTCTTCAGAACTGTATATAGCGGTAGGCTTTTAAGAATAAGTCTCGGTTAGAAAATACAGCCTTATTTCATTTGGCTGTAAAATCAAAACTCTTGGTTTCATATCTCAGTTTTTTATTTTATTTTATTAAATCACAGAATGTTTTCTTTTCTGGGAGTTTTCCAATTTCCGGAGTTCCGAAAGACAGAACAATACGGGTGATGGTTGGTAGATGGGTCTGAAATACGGGAGACTCCCAGTAAAAACGGGAGTGTTGGCAGGTATGTGTAGTGCGCCTAGGCTATGGAATGGCCAACCTGTCAGCATCAGGAATGCCGTTTCTGTAGTCTGTTTTAAGAAACTTTTCAAGACTCACCTTTTTATCATTGTTTTGAACTTAGATTGATTATTTTTGTTAATTTTATCATCCAATTGTACTGAATCTTTCATATTTTATTGTTTTATTGTGGTCCTTTTTGCTGTTTTTATTGATCTGCTTTGCTTGTATGTCTTGTAGCGATTTGGGTCTGAGAAAAGCGCACTAAAAATAAAATGTATTATTAATATTATTTTTATTATTATTATTGTTGCCAGTGTATCTTCAAGACATGTAAGCATCTTTCTGCACTCTGCCATACGACTTTAAAAGTCCCCCAGACACCATCTTTGCAGTTTAAAATAGGCTCTAACTGTTTTCTTGGGATCAAAGCCTCCACGATCCGAACAACATAAACAAGTGTTGACACCCGACTTGTGTGAAACTGATATCCTGCATTCCCATCTGTGTCTGGACGCGGGTCACTCTCATGCCAGACATCTCTCACCCTTTAGACTTTCTCCCGATGACCTGTAACCTACAAATCGTCAGTTCTCTTGTTCTGATCTCAGTGGCGAAAGTTGCTGATTTGTATCCTGCAGATCAGCATCAGGTGTGTGTGTATGTACTGGTTTTGGTGGTTTAGGAGGACAGTTTTTTTTGCAACAAAGGCTTATTCTGATAACGAAGCCCTATATACATTTCTGGAGATCGCAAATTATGTAGCCAGAACGAATTTCGTCTTTAAAGCGAATACTATGGGGCAGTATGACGCCATTCCTTTTCGCGTTTACCAGCTGACTGATTGCCTCCATATGGACGGCTTTCCCGCTGTGTCAGTTTGTCCAGTTAGCTCGCCATGTACGTCAGTCGCCAGTGGCCTCTGGTAGATTTACGCGAGAACAGCAGGCACGAATGGCACTCGCAAGAGAAATTTAAGATCTCAAAAAGCGTACACAGTGCCCTCTGGATTCTCGAAATTAAAAACTGCAAAAAAACCATACCTCCTATTTCACGATCTCCAGAAATGTATATAGCATTCTCAGAATGAGCCTGGGTTGTTGATTTTTGAATGACATGGGTATAAAATATTGTACTCTATTACGGTGCTTTATGAGGACATTGTGGTGTCCTTATAATTCAAAATGCTTAAAAATCATACAGTTGAAGTCAGAATTATTAGCCCTCCTGATTTATTAGCCCACATGTATATTGTTTTGACACATTTGACACGTTTCTAAACATAATAGTTTTAATAACTAATTTAATAGCTTTTATCATTTTCATGCTGGCAGGACATTATTTTACTAGACATTTTTCCAGATGCTACTATTGAACTTAAAGTGCAATTTAAAGGCTTAATTATGGTAATTAGGCAAGTCATCATTTAACAATGGTTTGTTCTGTAGACAATCAAAAAAATACATGAATTGCTAAAGGGGGCTAATAATATTGAAAACTGCTTTTATTCTAGCCAATATAAAACAAAAGAAAAAACATTATAGGAAATACTGTGAAAAATGCCCTGCTCTGTTAAACATCATTTGGCAAATATTTAAAAAGGAAAATAATAATTCACAGGAGGGATAACAACTTTGACTTCAGCTGTACTTAAAGGTGTTTTTTTTGACATTCATATTTTGCCACAGGGTTGAGTTTAGGGGTAGGGCCACATAATAAGTATTTTTTTTTCTGTATAAAATACATAACACCTGTAAATAATCTCCGTAAACCACTAATAACAACATATACAGTATGTGTGTGTGGAGGTGTCTGGGGAAAGTCTACACCTGCTCTGTCTCTTCAGTGCCCACTGGGGGCTGGATTCCCAGAATGTCTTTCGGGCAGCTGTTGACAACCAGCACTGTGCTTTGGCCTCTCAAATGGCTCTGGGGATCAGCTGCTTAAGAGACTGTTTGCGTGTGTGTGTTTGAGGGGTTAACACAATGTGTGTTCTGCTGAGAAAGCCAGTAGACACTTGTTGTAAGAGTATATGTGTCCTTGTATGTTGTGTGGTGTAAACTGTGTAACTCTAATGTGTATTTGTAACATTGGGTGTAGCGACAGGTGAGAGGCGGATTCATACGCAGTATTAAAACGGTCACACTTTACAGTTTCACTAGGTAATGTTGATTAATACATTTACTAACATGAACAAACAATGAACAGTACATTTACTACTGTATTAGTTCATGTTAGTTAACGTTAGTTAATGAAAATACAGTAGTTCATTGTTAGTTCATGTTAACTCATGGTGCATTAACTAATGTTAACAAGCATCGACTCGGATGTTATTAATGCATTAGTAAATGTTCATATATGATTAATAAATGCTGTAGATGTGTTGTTCATGATTAGTTCATGTTAGTAAATGCATTAACTAATGAACCTTATTGTAAAGTGTTGCCATTAAAACATTCATTCATTCATTCATTCATTTTCTTTCAGCTTAGTGCTTTTATTATCAGGGGTTGTCACAGCGGAATAAACCGCCAACTATCCTAGCATTCATTAAAGACTGGATGGCCTTCCAGACAGAGCAAGAGAGCAGATCACGAGAGGCACAGTGATGATCTAAGCATTACATTTCTTTGGTTAAATGAGCAGTGAAGGTATCGCAAGTGCTAATCCCTCCCTCTCTCTCATTGAGAGATCTTCTGTCAATAGTTGGAGACGAGCAAAATATTTGAATGATATTGCATGTATTTAGGTCTTTTTACATATAACAACTTAAGTTCTGGGTTTCTGACAATATTGCAAGTTTACTAAAAGCCGGGTGGAAATATTAGATAAAATCTAAAACATTTTTTTTTTCACATGAATAGTAATAATATAACTTCTTGTAATATACTTAAGGCCCAATCCCAATTCTATTTTTGTACCCCTACCACTTCCCTTTCCCCAAAATTTATTTTGAATTTAAAATTGCTACAAATGAGATCGACGATGGCGACTGCTGTAGTTATTCCAGTTGAGTTATTTTTTGGTATTTATCTCCAGGAAATTACTGAAGACATATATTATTGATTATAACAATCTAATGTGACAATAAGATTGTATCTGTACTGTGCATTTACACAGTGGCCATATTCATCTATATAAACACACCAAAACAACATTAACATTATAGCAGACACCGTAAAAAGCCTGTTCCCAGCTACTAGACTTTTCTGACAGGGTATTCGAGTGTCATCTAGTGACGGGGCTAATCATACACCCGGCGCAATGCGATGCAAGGTGCGACGCAATTATTTTTTGCTAGTGTCAGCTTGGCGCAAGAGTGGTTTTGAGGTTTTGCACCACGCTGTTTAAATAGCAAATGCATTTGTGCTCATATGTGCGCCCATAGGCGTTCTGGTCTAAAAAAGGAGGCATGTTAAGGCGCATTGCTGGCACATTGCTATTTTGAGGAACTAAAATACACTGTTCAATAGACTAGCTTAGAGCAGGTCCAGCGCAGAGTGCGTTAGTTGTACACCTCGCTTAAGCATTGCTTAATACACACAAGATGTACAGCAATACACAAATATCTTTACAAATCAAAAAGAATTAAAGGATTAAAATTTGACAAAAATAAATATAATATATAAACTACAACTGCAACTGACTTTTAACAGGAATGGGAGATGAGACTCTGATTGTTCATCAAATATGCGTTCTTAACTTTCTCGATTCAGACATGTTGAATTCTTCTTTTAAATATAAATATTATGCATACTGTTTAATTAAATTCTTTTTTTAAATATATTTAAAATATCATTATTTTTGGAATATTCTAGTACATAGTATAATTTACAACTATTGTAAAATGTTATAATAATGTAATATATTGTGGAAATCTCTTATAATTTTAAATTAATAATGAATGAAATTGCATAGTTACAATAATACAGTACGCAAAGTCCAGCAGCAGTTCAAATGAAAATATACTGCTATCTAAATAACAAACATTTTGATATTAAATAAAAACGACCTTTGTCTTGCTTTTAGGTTTAATCACAATTCAATTAAGACATCATGATGAATTGTGCCTTATAGCACAATGTCCATCATAATCTATGCAAAACATATCAGATTGCATGCGCACACATTCCCTCAACAAGATTTGAGAGACCTCTCGAGTGCTCCCTCTTAGTCTTACCCCTGACATAAATTTTCACCTACCAGAAGCCAAGTCCAAGACCTTCACTTTCCAGATTGGATTACCGACCCCTCTCACCTCCAAACGTGACCTACATAAAACGTCTGAACCTTCCTGTGACCCTCATCTGTACACACGCAAACAAGCATATTTATACTCTCAGGCCTTGTCTACACTATTGCATGTGCATTTTTATGGTGTTTCTTTTTATAGAAATGATCTTCATACACACTTGCATGACCGTAAACTCATGTCAGAAGCTAAAAATAGTTATAAAATAATAGTAAAAAAAATGCAACATATACAAAAACTAAATAAAATTCTATACACACTTTATTTTTAAGGTACAATTCTCATTATTTGCTCAATAACCAACTACTAATTTGCTAAAACAATGTTTTAATGCATTGCAAACAGCCAAGGTGCATCGCAAGTCACTTCAGGAAGAGGCATGAATTCATTTTGCTAAACTGCGCAGAAAACTACATCTTCCAGAAATATTGCCAACAGTCCTCCAGGAAATGTTTTCCCTCTCTTTCTCTCTCTCTGTTTAAAATTGTTGGTAAAGCGCTGTCAACAAATATTTTCCTCTACATCCCATAATGCACTGTGCATTGGACTACGACAGCTGGATAAGTCCAAAAAGGTGCAGTTCTTTTTGTGGTTGGGTCTGTTCTAGTTTGGATCATGCTCTCATCACAAACTAACCACTCCAGGGTTCTTTGAAAGCATACCGAGACCACCTCTTCAAGGAGATCTCCGTACATAGATCTCCGTATTTTTGGTCCACTTTTGGTGCGCACTCGAGTGCAATTGCTACATACACCTCCTCGAACAAACTCTAGTGCGATTCAACTGAACTAAATAAGGCAGGTGTGAAAACACCCTACATTGGTAGCCTGTATTCGGATCAGAACCAGGTAAAAATAAGAACTATATAACTATAGTACAAAACTGTATGTTTTTAAACACACAAAATATAACTGTGCTCGTTATAAACAACTTACGACAAAAAAAGTCATGTTTAAGGATCAGTAACAAAATATTAATAACCAAATAATTATAGAACGTTAATGTGTATAAAGTACAGTTAATAAATATAAACATAAAGACCTATTCATATGTCTAGTATTCAGTGATGGGGAAAAACGGCGCTGAAAATAAATTTCACAGGACTGAACACATCTAAAATAGTATGTAGTAAGAATATAAATAATTTAAGCATGTTATGTCACAAAGAATTACTTCTCATCCCACCCCAAATTTCTTCTCAATTTTAATTTCCTCGCTAAATGATAAAAGCACCTTGACATGCCTTGCTTTTGTACTTTTTGCATTACATTTGTCAAAACAAAATGATAAAGATGGGCTCCTAAAGGGGAAAAGAACTTAAAAATGTAATCACTCACATGCATACTGGCTCTTTGCATGAATATTTGACTATAGAGAGGGGATGGTATATATTTTTTATTTAATAAAATACAATATTATACTCGTAAAAAGCCAAATAAACATTTGAACAAAAATATTTATTTTAAACATTTATTAAAATTTTTTTTACTTTTAATAAGAATCATTTCCAAATTAGTTTTGTTCCCCTATTGAGGTGAAAGGCAGAAATGTTTATGTATCATGAAATGCATGCCCATGAAAAAAAAAGAGTCTCTCTGTGTCGGTGACAAGTAATTCTAATCTGATGAAGCACCTCTCGTCATTACATGCTGCCACAAAATTAGTGGCTACGCAGGTGAATAACGTGACCATGACGTCAATGTAAATGAAACTTTATTTTTCTTCACCGCAAACACTTATTGCTCAACCAGAATTCAACAAAATAACATCTGCATACACAGTTGAGGACATGCTGCCATTATCGCTGATATTGTCCTTCAACAACATTAAAATAGCGTAAATTAGTGCACAATGTTTTATATTTCTTGTATAGTCATTTGACAAATTGTATATTTTTTAAGTAATGCAATAGTTACTTTCCCTGGTAATTAGTTAATATATATATATATATATATATATATATATATACAGTTGAAGTCAGAATTATTAGCCCCCTTCGATTTTTTTTCTTCTTTTTTAAATATTTTCCAAATGGTGTTCAACAGAGCAAGGTCATTTTTACAGTATGTCTGATAATATTTTTTCTTCTGGAGAAAGTCTGATTTGTTTTATTTCAGCTAGGATAAAAGCAGTTTTTAATTTTTTATGAACCATTTTAGGGACAAAATTATTAGCCTCTTTAAGCTATATTTTTTCTTGATAGTCTACAAAACAAACCACTGTTATACAATAACTTGCCTAGTTCCCCTAACCTGCCTAGTTAACTTAATTAACCTAGTTAAGCCTTTAAATGTCACTTTAAGCTGTATAGAAGTGTCTTAAAAATATCATTTAAAATATTATTTACAGTCATCACGGCAAAGATAAAATAAATCAGTTGTTAGAAATGAGTTATTAAAATTATTATGTTTAGAAATGTGTTGAAAAAATCTTCTCTCCCTGAAACAGAAATTGGGGAAAAAATAAACAAGCGGTCTAATAATTTAACGGGGCTAATAATTCTGACTTCAACTGTATATATATATATATATATATATATATATATATATATATATATATATATATATATATATATATATATATATATATATATATATATAATTATGTAATTATAATTTTATACATATAATTATGTAACAGTTACTATTTGTGGGAAGTAACTATAACAAATTTCTCTTTTAAAGGAGCATGCCCAACACTGCTAGTATCACATCCATAACATTTAGGTTGACTCTGCCTCATTATAAATCCCTATTGGCATCTTACAAAATTAGCTCTACAAAATTAAGTCTGCTTTTAGTCAAGTCAAAGTGTCATTAGCAGGGAAAATCATCAATGTGTAAACGTGACCACATTAAAGTGAGTTGTTATTACAAAAACTGTTATTTAACCATTATTATTTTTTTTTTTTTTTGCTGTTTACTGACCTACTTATGCTTTGCTGAGAGTGATAAGAGAGTATATGTGGAAACTTGAGTGAACATGTCACAGAGGTGCCCTCAGCCAAACCAGATCAAAGGACTACACACACACACACACACACACACACACACACACACACACACACACACACACACACACACAGGAGACTCTTTGTTCAAAGTGATCTCATATCCCAGCTGGCTTATGTCATCCCAGCCCTACAACATTACTGTACAACCTGCCCCAAGGCTGGCTCAGGTAGAAAACAATATACTGATCTAATAAAGCACATGCAGGTGTGTGTGTGTGTACGAGCAGGTGAATGAGAGATGACCATAGGCATGTAGCTTAGATTATGATATGCATATAATTCCTAATAACAATAATGTGTTATTCTAGGACTCAAAGTTGGGTAAGCATGCTAGCAGTTTTGTTTTTCAGTGTATTAATTGTATGTATTGTTTAAAACTAACAATGTAACATTACAACAATAGATGTTGATTTGAAATAGCTGGTTTAAATTTAAATAAGAAATGTTTTGAAATTCTAGCAGCATTTATATGAAAGCACACAAGTAGATTTCTGTGACCTGTTTGTGTATTTTTCATACAAACAAACAAACAAACAAACAAACAAACAAACAAACAAACAAACAAACAAACAAACAAACAAACAGTATTTCTACTCAACATCAACTTTTTTTGTAATGTTTGGGTTGTAGAATTTGTGAAGTTAAACTGATTATATTATTACTGTATTTATATAGTGTAGAAAAGTGATTAACAAAAAAACTGCTGGATATTTAATATGTTTTACAATGCTTCATTTATGTTCTAAAAGGTCTAACTTTTTTTTTTTTTTTTTTTTGCAGTTGTAGGTGATTTTTCATGTTTGGGCTTTACAGATTTTCTGAAGGTAAAAACTTTAAAGACCTTTTAAAGGAAAATTTCTCTAAATTTCTCTAAATTTCAATTAAACAAAGCAGACAATGAGTATGTTTACATGGACACCAATAATCAGATTGTAATACGATTAAGACAATACTCTGGTTAAGAGTCTACCATATAAACAGCAGTTTTTGATTAATTTAATCTGATTAAGGTCATAATCCAACTAAATGGAAATCTGATTAACACATGATTTTATGAAGTGCAGTACAGACATGTAAACACTGTCATGTTGGACAAAAGTCATGTAGGACTTTTCACCGTGGATATTTCATACACACATGGCTGTTTGACACTATTCTCTGCACCTACCAGGTCAGTAAAAGACCATAGACACACACATCACCAAATGCGGAGATTTTTTTTTTTCCATTGGGAGTAGAGTATCTAATTTCCATACAACACTTTTTTAGCAGTGCTTAATTTGTTCATGCATCCAATACCTCAGTTTGCCATGGGGACATGAATGAAATGTTCCTGAATGAAACTGAAAGTGCCAAACTGCAGTTAAAGTCAAAAAATTAAAAACGAAACACAAAATTACATGAAATTTTGGAGGAAACGTGGATAGCGTGGTGACCCAATGACATTAATCGATCTATTTGCTATAACACATAAAATGGAAACAAAAAAGTAAATCATATAATTACCTTAATCAGATAATTGTCTTAATCAGATTAAGGCAAATAATTGGATTACTGGCCTCCATGTGAACATAGTCAGTGAGTTTGTACTGCATTTGCAACACTTCAAAGTTTAAAAAAGTACAACTGATCCCTATGAGTTTTTACATTCATTTTACAAACTAAATAAATGTTTCAAATAACTTTGTTTCCAAAAACTAAAATATGGAAATTTAAACTTATTAGTAAGCACATATTACTGCATTTCTAATCCCTCTGAAAAAAAAAGTTAGATAATTTTATTCAGTTTTTTATCAGTTTTTAATTTTTAAAAAACAATTTTAAGGACAAAATTATTAGCCCCTTTAAGCTATATTTTTTGATAGTCTACAGAACAAACCATCATTATACAATGACTGGCCTAATTACCATAACCTGCAGAGTTAACTTAATTAAGCTAGTTAAGCCTTTAAATGTCACTTTTAGTCAAATATCTAGTCAAATATTATGTACTGTCATCATGGCAGAGATTAAATAAATCAGTTATTAGAAATAAGTTATCAAAACTATTATGTTTAAAAATGTGTTGAAAAAAATCTTCACTCCATTAAACAGAAATTGGGGAAAAAATAAACTGGGCTAAAAATTCTGACTTCATCTGGATATATAAATAAGAATATCATTAAAAAGCACAGAACCATTTCTTTCTTTTATAATAAAGAAAAAGTTTCATTATAAAAAACCATCTGTGCAATTTTCACTTTAGAAAAAAAAAAAAAAAGAATCTTGGACCCGTAGATTGCAATAAAGAACCTCGACTAATGAGATCACGCTGGGTTCAGACAACACTTTAACAAACTCCCCAGGACCGAAAGTCAAATAGTGTGTTAAATTCACATGTATATGTTACTGACAGTCAGTTTTTACTGTACTCATGCGAATCTGTCCATATTTCCATTAACACAGGGCTTTTATTTCCTCAGGAATGTGCCACTGCACTATAAAGCAGTTACCACAGGCTGCGTCTGCCAGTGTGAAGCAAATCACCCTTCCCTCTGCCAACCTCTCCACAGGTTCTCCAAAACCTTCCCCACAACACCTGTGATGAGAGATGCGTCTACTTGCTCCAAACTAGAGACTTGTTAAAGACCCGCTCAATCATAAACAAGCTTTACAAGTCAAAACCATGTTGCTTAATGTTCAGAGACGCTCAGAGCTTGCGATTATGCTAGCTAGTTTATTTGCACAATGCAAAGTTCAGCTTAGGATAGTTTAAGGAGGGAAAATGAGAAGGAATTTCTACAGGCACGTGGCCTAGATATATATTTTTTTCCTTCCACATTTTCTAGCCTGAATTTTAAAGAGGTTTTAATGTAGTTTGAATGGCTAGGCTTTGATATGCGTTCTTTGAATCCACTTGAGAGAAAGCCCTCACCGCAGGGGCTACCGAGGGGGAAGAGTGCAAAGAAACAGAAGTGCACGAGCTCTCCAGATGTGTAATTGCTAAATTTCCTCACATATAAAACAATGCTGTAATTGAAAGGAAGTATGAAATTTACCTCAAGTATAGCAGCCCAAATTATTTATGAACAAAACTAAAGCAGTTCATGTGGCCAAAAGCTAAGGCATATTTCAGAAAAGCTGCATCACCATTTTATTTTGCAGAGCAGTAATTGTGATTGACATTTGAATGTGGTGTAATTGTTTGTAAGCTTAATTGGGCCTTGATTTGGAGGTTTTTTCTGGACCAGAAAAAAAAAAATTGGGGTTAAATTGTTGTGTGTGTGTATATATATATATATATATATATATATATATATATATATATATATATATATATATATATATATTTTGTATACTGTAAACTCACTAAATTTTATATTTTTTTATTAAATGGCCCTGATTTATTATTAACCTTCTATAAAGTTACACAGGTATTAAAGAGAACCCAACTTTCCATGGCACAATACACTAATATGTAGCCGTTTACTATATTTACTCGATTTACTGCAAGTTTACTATATTCTACCCATCTTTAAAAGCACCAGCGCTGACAATTTTGGGACACCATATCTATTTGAAGAGTATCTACTCGGTTTTCCTCGACTAGTCATTAACAGGTTTCTGACAGAGTCATTTAGAAACTTTGATTGTAACACTTTTGTTAAACCGAAGTCCACTCATCACACTGAGTCTTTCTATTATCACTGATTTACATAAGAAAAGCCTCAGGTTTTAAGTGCCATTGCTGCAGCAACTGGCAGAAAAGTGTTTGTGAAAGCTGAGCGAATGAACTCTGAAACTTAATTTCTAAAAAGTTGGTTGCCCAAATAAAAAACTAGCCTTTATTATACAATATTATGTAATCTACAGTAATACACAATATTTTGACAGATGTTCCAGTGTGTCTGATTTCACCATTGCCATGCTGACTACACATGGGTGAGTATTGTGTTGACAAGCAACCACAACACTATTTGTAGTAGCACAAATGCATTCTGACAATGTTCAAGTTACTTTTTCAGTATGTTGCTTTTGTTCTTTGGCAAACCACTAGTTTAAAAAAAAGGCTCACACTGCTTGTAAATGTTTCGCACAACCAACAGGACCAACTGGACACGAGCAACTTAATTGACAAAACACACACACAGACAGACATCTCACATTCCCACAGAGAAGCAAACTTGTGTGATTCCTTCACAGTCTCGGTATCAGCCATTACGACACACAAAGGACCTTCATCCTTGCAGATGGAAGTCTCTGTGTTTAAACATTCACAGCCGAGCCTGAAAAGAGTCACATAATTCCAGCAAATTGGACACAGTGATTAGTGCAGGGAGAGAAGAAAAAAACAAAACAGAGCCCATTCATAACTTCAGCGGTCGGGAGAAATGCAATTATTCCCAGAGGGTTTGACAAAGGGCGAAAATTTATGCCGCAAAACTAATTTTATGTTTGTTTTCTTTATTTTTAAGACATTTGCACAGATCCATCAAACTGCCGCGCCTCGTGAATAAATTCAGGAAACGTCTTTCAGCTCATTCGTGAAGAGAGCGAGAGAGAAAAACATTGGCCGTTTATTTCTTTATTTTTTCCTGTCTTGTAGAAAGTTGACACTCATCCATTTTGCTAACTTTTCTGTTAGCAGTTTATTTTGCTTACTTGAATCATTTGGCTGTATTTGTATCATTTATTTATATTGTAAATGGAGTAATTAGCATGCTGTAATTTCAAATACATCATTTTGATGTTATTGTTGATTTATTATTTACTGTATAGGGATGTAACGATTCACCGTGAGTGGGTCGAAAATCCATTCAAATATGTGACTAATCAAACCGGTTAAAATGTTGAGTGAATGGTGATACATGTTTTGAACAAAGGAGGCACTGTGTTTACAGGTGCAAACTCAATTTACCTGCACATAAATGGCTAGCAAGAGGTGGGGCGCAGAGTAAAATGACAGCGGTGAAGTGTGCTAGACAAACTGTGTGCAAATACTGTGAAAAGACATTTAAATACACTAACAGAATAATGAATATGATGCACATGCACCGTCAGCACAATGAAAAACTACTGTCACAGACGTCTCTTTACTTAAAAAAAAAAAACTATTATGAAACCAAACCATGTGGACCATGCTTGCTCCGAGTGCTACGGAGATCAGATGGTACATCAGTGTTTTCATAGCGAAAGTGTTAAGATGTTTTTCAGACTGAAAGAGAAAGTTGTTCTGTTACAGAAGCAGGTATTGAATTATTTTTACCCTCTTCTTTTCAAATTAGTTTATGCATACTTTAATAATTTGCATGTTATTATTGAATATTTAAAAATGTTAAAGATTATCTCTTCTTAAGTGTATCACTGATACTTACAGTTAAAGTCAGAATTATTAGCCTCCCTTTGATTTTTTTTTTCTTTTTAAATGTTAACAGAGCACAGAAATTTTCACAGTATGTATGATAATATTTTTTCTTCTGGAGAAAGTCTTTTTTGTTTAATTTCAGCTAGAATAAAAGCAGTTATTTAATTTTTTAAGCAGTTTTTTTTTCAGTAGTCTAAAAGCCTTTAAATGTCACTTTAAGCTGTGTAGAAGTGTCTTGAAAAATATCTAAAATATTATTGTCTTCATGGCAAAGTTAAAATAAACCAGTTAGAAATGAGATATTATGTTTAGAAAATGTTCACCTTAATAATCATGTTCAACTCCTGTCTCTATCCTATATAATTATTAGTTTTTTTATGCCAGTGGCCAGTCCCCTGCATCAGAGGGTCTATTGACCACCTCTGTACACACTGCTCTCATGTCTAGAAAAGGTTTTCCTCTCCACACCAGCCATCTCAGTCCCCAGTGAAAAAGTTTTCTCATCAGCACGGGACGTTGTAAATGTGCAAAGACTTCAGCTTATGCCATAAAACATAGATATGCGGATATTTCTGTTTAAAAGTTTTTAATCTCAGCACAGTCACAGCTTTAGTTTGTTTATAATAATGAGTCTTATTTAGTTTCTATTATTCATTAATTTTGGAATTTATTTTCAAAAAAGCAATAGCAAGAAATATAATAAATTGCAAAAATTGTGCAGCATTTAATTAAAAAAGTTAAAGGGCTCTTCACCTTAAATTTGTTTCAAATAATTTAGTAAAAAACTCGTGATTAATCATGAATCGTGAGATCAGTATCGTGAATCATATCAAATCATGAGTCAGGTGAATCGTTACACCTCTAATTATATACGTTTTAAGCCCTTCCCGTTAAGGCTGGTCCAACAAAACCAATATTATATCAAAGTTTATGTCAATAGCATTGATGTCCTCTGCATATTTTACTAAGAGCCAATCACACAGCAGAAATGTGCAACAATTGAAAACTAAAAGTGTGGTGATACTAGAGACAGTCATTGTTGGGGTACTCTTTTAAATCTGGAAGCGTTAACCCATCTAAGCCCACCGGCAACAATAGTTGCATAAGTTCACAGTTGCCATTTTCCTTTTGCAAGTAATTTTGTACATGTTATCAATGTTCTATTTCTCAATGACATGCAAGCAAGCAACCAAATAAAGGATTTCAGGAAAAAGAAGGAATTGATTTACTTCCTGTCACATGAGGCCTTCAACTTCCTACCTTTAATTTCAGGATGCAAAATGGAGGAAAACCCCCCAAAATAAAGGCATTTTTCATGTTAATTAAATATTTTTGTTTACAAATATATATTAACTTAATCATAAAGGTCTCTAGATTCATCCAAACAAAACAAATCTTTCAAGAGATCTATGATTTTGTGTATAATTTGACAAATGTTTAAGCGGCAACTAAAGTTGCCAGTGGGCAAATACCTTGTAAGTACATAAATAATGGCGAATTAGCGAATAATGTGTTAATAAGTTAATAAATCAAGGTTATGGCCTTGTTTAATGTTTTTTTTCCATAATAACCCATTTAAAAATAACCCTTTAACTAATAACCTTACTTTAAAGTAGACTTTTTTATACATAATTTGATACACAGCTAAATCTTCAGAGTAACATTAACTTCTCCTACTGGTCCCTCTCCCACAAAGATTTAAAATAGCACAGAGAATTATGAACTCCTCCTGTTAAAAAGCAGCATCACTGAAGAAAATCACAAAACTACAACCAAAATCAATCCCAATCTTAAGCCCTGCTGTCGACACAGACATGAGTATTGCCTAAATCGCTGCTTTTTATCCATGGTATAATCTATAATGGACATACAGTAATTTGTTGGAGAAACTAGTGTGTATTTCATCACTGTAAGACAAATGGATTAGTTCTTTGTGTTTTCGTATTCATAAAACTGTGAGAAATAGTTTTGCTGAGTTCACATCAATTAGTTTTCAAATTTTAAACATAATAAAATTGTTTATGAATATGAATTAATCTGTTGAAATCAATTGTTTAAAGTTAGGATGACAAATTTTCTTCTCCTATTTAATTTTTAGATGAGCGGTGCTTACAACATATTTGCCCACTGGCAACTATAGTTGCTGCATATTCAAATGTGATTTCTTGAAAAAAATCTAATTCCTGGAGAAAATAAATGCAAAACATGTTCATATAGGACACTGTTAACAAGGATATATGCATAAAATAATTTTTAAAAATGTCGGCACAAAAGGGTTAACAACTTATATCGAAATATATATTGTTATCATTGAATGTGGAATTTTTGCCTACTTCGCATTGTAAAAAAGCAACACAGCCTGTTTTCCGAGCCTTGTGTCACATTTCCAAGAATCCTGGCCAACTCTTCTAAATAAACAGGGATTCTCATTTACATGTAACAAAGCACGTCAAATGAATGAGAGTGGAGAATACTGTGAAAGACGAAGAATAGATGGAATAATCAGAAATTTAGCATTTATTCATTGTGTTTTATTTGTGCTTTCAACAGGAGGAAGTACAGGAAGGCGTAATCCCTTGGAGGAGGGCAAGTTTGTCTTTGCACCTTTGCATGACCTGGTATGTTAGCTAAATCTGCTGGTGAAATATACCTGCAGAGACAGACAGGTAACCTTTCATTACCGCCATAATCCCTCTTAATAACATAGCTGTGATGTCTGATATGCCCCATTACACAGAAACGACAAGCTGCTGTTAAACTCTAGCAGCAGCCTTAAAGATATTCGAGTAAACCACATACACACACACACACACACACACACACACACACACACACACACACACACACACACCATGCAGATGCAGAAGACTAGTTACAGTACAAATAAAAGTACACCAAAAACTGGTTATCGTACTGAATATTCTTTAGCAACTTTGAGACATAAAAATACTACAAAACTACTATTATAATATTTAATTCAGAGTCTTAAATTTGCACTTGTTTCACGTTAACTTAGTTAAAAAGTTTAAAGTGAAACTGTAACAAGTAAACTGTTATTTGAGTGAAATATTAGTTTCTTTATTTTTTTCCTTCCTGCATCTTTTATTTTTAAGTAAAACATCCAGTATTATTGACCTCAAAAAGCTCTTTTTGCATTATATAATATTGAATGCTTTTTAGCTTATGCTCAGCTGTTAATTTGATGATTTTTAAAAAATGATTTTAATCTAATATACCAATTGGTTGAGAAAAGGCTGAAGTGGTTAGTGTGAAGCATTCATAATTTTAATGAACTTGTTACATAATTTTAATGATAAGAGGTGGGTTTATTTGAATTAATTTTTCAATAAATAAATATTTTTTTAAATATTTTTTTTTACTTTTTACGTCCTTTATATATATATATATATATATATATATATATATATATATATATATATATATATATATATATATATATATATTTATTATTACCAAATTAGACATACTATAATTAGACAATTATCAGTTATATAAGATTATTAAAAAAAAACTTTTAGATTAGTTTACATTTAAGTTTGGCTTTTTTGTTTTAAAAAGGTGTTTACATAATTCACAACAGCTTAAAAAACAAAACACCAGTGTTACAACAAACAAACAAATTATTATAAGCATAACACTATTATAGCCTAGCCCTAGTAATGTATGTGTGCGCGCGCGTAGCCTATAGATAGATAGATAGATAGATAGATAGATAGATAGATAGATAGATAGATAGATAGATAGATAGATAGATAGATAGATAGATAGATAGATAGATATTATACATCACGTGTATTGTGTAACTGGGCACATCATCATGTGATGGGTAACTTAACTCACCTGTACCAGTCCAGTCCGTTCTCATAATTCCGGTCAAAGAAGTGCGGCTCCGCTCCGACCGCGCGTATATCTGGATGCACGCGCAGAAACTCCAGCAGTGCGCGCGTCCCGCCTTTTTTCACGCCGATGATGATCGCCTGAGGAAGCTTCTTGCTGCCCTCACCTAACGAGCTCAGTTTACCTGTATCAAAATACGATCCTCCAGTCTCCAAATCCACATTCAAAGAGTTCGACAGCTTTACGCGTGACAGAAACATGCGCTTATCTGCCTCAATTTCAGGTAAATCCTCCGCACTGACACTTTGGTGCAAGCTGTGGTGCCTCATCACCAAAGGTCTCGTGGAAGTCCTTTTCTGCAGAAGTCTTTTTCTCCTCACAGACCCAAAATCTTTAAGCTTCATGGCGTAAAATCCCTCCGCAGGACCCGCGTCTCTTCTCTCCGTGGGCATGCAGGTCCCGCATCGCTCCGTGAGGCAGTGGAGAAAGTATAAGGACGCGAGGATAGACAGCAACATGATCGCGAAGGTCTTAAAGATGCTCTTGGACGGAGGGTCCGAAAAGACGCGGCTAAATGCCATGTCGGTCCACGGGTGGCATAAGTTGGAGAGACAGCCATGCTAGACTGGCATTATTCAGTCTTGCCATCAAAAATAAGGCAGAGTTTGAAGCTCGAGAGCATCAAAGGTGGATTAGAGTTCGCGCGCGCCGGTCTCCCAAACACCCTTGCGCATGCATGTAATGTTAGCTGCTGTAAAGCAAGTAGTTATTAATCTGATAATTAAGTTAGATAAATGCGAGTTTTAAGTCACTGTGCTAAATATTCTTTTAATAGTTTGTTTTAATCTAAATTAATCTAGGCTATACAAAAATAAATGAATAAATCCAAAATAAAAATAAAAAAGGATCATTAAAATCCATCCATTGGTTTAGGTGATTTGTAAAATTCGGATAAACTTTCATTACACTAGGAGCCCACACGTGTGTGCCTTGTATCTAACTTCAGAATGACGTCACTTGAAGTGAATGACACGTCGCGGGCCAATCAGGTTCCACGAGTGCATGTTGTTTGCATGAAATTGACCAGTGATATGTAAGATAAGAATTTCAGACTCCACCCACCTGTCAGTTTAGTTGAACAACGGTCACGCTCGTGTTCAAAGCAAATGTCACTTTTCAGCCCTTGCTTCTACAGGCAAACAAATGCAGGTTGTAGAGATTGCTTGAGTAAAATCAGCATGTTCTCAAAAGTTAATACATTTAACCGTATAATGACTAAAAATTATACAGTTGAAGTCAAAATTATTAGCACCCCTCAATTATTTGCCCCCTTTTTATTTTTTTCCTTAATTTCTGTTTAACAGAGAAAAGATTTCTTTAACCCATTTCTAAACATAATAGTTTTAATAACTCATTTCCAATGACTGATTTATTAATGACCTTAATTAATATATATATATATATATATATATATATATATATATATATATATATATATATATATATATATATATATATAATTAAAAACTGCTTTTATTCTAGCCAATTTAAAGCAGATAAGACTTTCTCCAGAAGAAAAAAATATTATCAGACATACTGTGAAAAATTCCCTTGCTTTGTTAATCATCATTTGGGAAATATTTAAAAAAGAAAAAATCAAAGGGGGCTAACCATTCTGACTTCAACTGTATATATGTACATATATTTATGTGCTGTACATGTAGCCTCATATTTTGCAGTAAATACAGGTCCGTAGCCAGCCTGTTAAAAGGGGTGTTTCTTTTCTCTCAAAAAAAGTAGATTATACGTGCAGTTATACGTCTCATTTTTATTTAATTATCAGATTAATATTCGGCATTTTTTTGAGATTTTATGCACTATTTTTAGCTAAATAAGCTTACTGGATGATTATCATAACCACACTTTTTGATATCCCAAATTTTTTTCCTAAAAATTTATAATGAAGAAATTTAAAGAGCCCATATTATACATGAAATAGGGTCATATCCTGGTTGTAAGGGTCTCCAACAACAGTCTAATATGCATGCAAGGTCAAAAAACACTTTCATGGTCTTATAATCTGCATTTATTTTTACCTAATTATCCCAGCGACTCCTGTATGAATCGTCCAGTGATTCATTTGTTCCCAAACCCCTCCTTAGCGCGGAGCTAATCTGCGCTGATTGGACCGATGACAGTCTGTCGCGATTGGTCGACTGCCTTCAGTCAGAGAGGGAAATGGCCAATAGCTAATCAGCAATTTAAAAAGTAATCACAGTTCATACACGCTCGATAGTATAGACGTGGATTTTAGCTGCCACACTATGGCGAGTGGATAGTGCCACGGATAACCGAACGAAGGAGACAGTCGTGTACTGGCCATACCACACACACACAAAAACACACACACACCTCCGGATGACAACGCTCCCGCTTCCGCCCGCACCCGCCAGGTTTTAGCCTGAGAACCCGCTCCGTTTTCTGCCCGCCGCGCCCGGTCCCGCTAGAGCGGAGAACACAACCAAAAATCACCCAGTATACAGTCCAGACAGCCAAGCTGTCGTTCGTTCGTTCGCTCTCTCTCTCTCTCTCTCTCTCTCTCTCTCTCTCTCTCTCTCTCTCTCTCTCTCTCTCTCTCTCTCTCTCTCTCTCTCTCTCTCTCTCTCTCTCTCTCTCTCTCTCTCTCTCTCTCTCTCTCTCTCATACGCGCGCGTGCGCACTAACACACACACAAGCACCACGCAGACTCTCTCTTTCTAATTCGCATAGCAATATCCGTGATATTGCTAGACAGCCCGCTCCCGTCCCAAATTAAACCCGTTACCGACCGCTCCCGCGATTTATTCGGAAATTTATTCCCGCGGCTGTCCCCGCGCCAGATTTCTGCGGCGCGGGAATAAATTTCCGAATAAATCGCGGGAGCAGAACTCTAGCACGGAGCTCCATAAACAAACAGCACGCGTCGCGTTTTTAACGTGACTTTGCACGCGATAAGATAAAATATCCAGTTAACCTGATACAGTACACTCGGTTACAAGTAACAAATCACAACTAAATACATTTGCAAGCAAGAGTAAACGAGGCAACAACTTTAACCGCACGTACTTACACTTGAGAAATGGAAGAAACCCATCCTGACGTCCATCAGTTACTCTTTACTGATCCTTCCTTTAACAAACTCAGATGAAGTATTCTTTGTAGCATGTAGCTTCCAGAAGTTTCCAACTGCTTGGTTATAATGCTGAGGTTTCATCTTTGGGTAGAGACTCAATATATCCATCTGCAGTGTGACTTCAATCGACCGGCATGTTTGTGTGCGTGTGTTTGTGGGTGTGCGTGTGTTTGTGGGTGTGTGTCTGGGTTTCTGCGTCAGAGGGCGGGGCCTCAGGTTTGAAATCTCCCGGGTTTGCGCGTGCACGTGAATAACTTGGTTTCGTTCGTACGTCATGGCGAAACACCTAATGAGTCGGTATCAAGGCGACTCGTTTGAAGCACTATGAGTCGACTCTTTTATAGATGAATCAACCGTTTTAAACACTGTATTCTTACAGATTTAAGCCTTAGCTGGATACTTCGCTTCACTTAGAGCTGTGTTACACACTACATGGAGGGGAATTTTCAAAAACCCATAATATGGGCTCTTTAAAATAATACTTATTTTTAAAATACATATTTATTACATCGTATATCATCAGAAAAAACTGTAGTATATTGTCATTTATTAGGCCAATAACAAACTGGCCAGCACATTCAACTTTCCCTAATTTGGCCATTTGCATAAAAAAATATTTAAAACATAATAATAATAACGATACTACTACTACTTCTAATAATAATAATAATAATGTAGAGCTTCACAATTTTTCTATTCTCTCTTGTAAAAAAAAATTAATTTAAACATTCATGGACAACAACAGTAGCCAAAATAGTATTCACATCAATTTCAACATAGTCCACTTTTTTGTGCTTCACACCCTTTAATTGCTTTTTTTTTGTTTCAAGAATAAGGTCCAAGATTTAGAATAAAATTTATCTGTAAAATGTTTTCTTTGTTTAAAATCAGTGCAGTAGCGAGAGATGACTCATCTAAAGTCAGATTGTAAAATGAAAATATTTGTTAGCATTGGCCAAAACTGATTAATTTAAGTCACATCGAAGCGACAGCCAACAGAGGATTCCGCTTGGTTTTAAAGCTCTTTAATGGGTTATTTTTACTATGTTTGATGGCATAGCAAATTAAAATAGGACAAATGAGCGCATGTATGAGACATGTTCTGAACTTGTCAGTGAGGGGTGGGTCTTCCAAACCACCCAAACCCCCCTGGCTATGGGCTTGAAGTAACTGAACTGTTCAACAGTCTCAAAAATAAAGGTGGTAGTACTTTTTTTTTTCATTTTAAATATGATTTCACAGTGAATTTCTTAGCAAATTAGATTCAATTAGAAATCCGGCCACAATACTTTGTTAAATGTTTGGGAAAATGCATAATTTAAACTAGTGCTGTGCACATGGTAGAAAGCCATTTGATAAAGAAAAAAAAATTATGAAACTGATACATTATTTGATCTTACATACAAATGT
This sequence comes from Danio rerio, assembly GCF_052040795.2. Lineage (NCBI taxonomy): Eukaryota > Metazoa > Chordata > Actinopteri > Cypriniformes > Danionidae > Danio > Danio rerio. Next base: position 39,254,009 of record NC_141032.1, read on the forward strand.
GTGTTTACATAGCCATGGTAAGAGTTTAATAAGATTATTTCAGGCTTGCATGACTAAATCTATAAACGTCATCTCCAAATCTACAGGGTGTGTGCTCTTTGTCATTTGTGTGGATGGATAAGTGAGAGACAAAAAATAATGTCAGTGTTCGTTCCACCACAGTTTTCACCCCCGTTTATCTTTACAGATACATCACTGACAGATTTCGGAAACATTTGGCTCCTCATTTGCTTTTCCCTTAATCCGTCATTCTTCTAACTCCGATTACACCCGGACCTCATCAGCGCACTTCAGGCCACCAAGGACGACTATCGTTTTTTTTTTCCTTCTTGTCACCATATTGTCTTTCTTTTTTAATAAGGAGGGAAACACAGCATGGTGAAATGAAAGTAAAAGCAGCGCATTATTTCTTTACAAGTGAACAAGAACAGAACCAAATGTTTCACATCTGCTCCTGTAGTTTGCAGCATTACCATGAGAAAGCCAAAGGAGTGTTTCAATGCAGTACAGCCCACTGCTTCAGAATGGAGATGGAGACCTCAGTCAAAACACCGGCTTGCTTGTGCCAGATGTCCCCGTGATGAGGACACAATGCAGGGGCTGACTCGCATTTAACAAATCACACCCTCGCCCTTTCTGGCCATCCCGGGAGAAAGAAGAGGCAACAACCATAGCCAGGCCATCCCACTGTGATGCCCTTTGGGTCAAATGTTTTTGCACCACCATTATCGGTTGCACGATAAAGGAATGTGCAGAGACACTTTTGCTGAGTGTAGAGGTCAGTCCACTGAAAAAAAAAAAAAGAAATAGGCTTCATTGCACAATATTGTGCCAATGTTTATGTATTTTTGGTTTCTCTCTTTCTCTCAGTTGCAATTTTGTTACTGCAAATTGTACAAGCATGTGCTTTTTCATCATTCTCTTGAGTTATACAGAAGAGGACGTCTCAGAACATAATTACACAGTGGTTTAAGTGGTTAAAATGTAAGAGCATATATACAATAGATAACTATTTTCATAGCTGTTATCATAGATGGGACTGGGCGATTTGGCCTAAAATCTACATCTCGATTGATTGAATATTTTAACTCAACTATGGTTAATGAATGATTATTTTATGTATTTGTTTAATTTTTTGCCCTCAGAGTTCACTGACAAGTTTTGTAGAGTAAACACGCTCACATATTAAGTGAGAGATTTTTTAAAAGAAAAGCACATTACTTGACTTCAAAATAATTAAAGGAAACACACACTATCTAAAATCTATGATTATTTATTGAACCTCAAAGTTGATCAACTAAAATTAAAACACACATTGCCTAAAACTAACAGTCCCCATTTTATAAAAAAAGTAAAAATAAATAACTTAAAAACAAAATAAATTTTCAAAGTTTTCCATTTTAAAAGTAGAAAAAAAGCAGTATCTCTTCTAAATAAAATAACTTATTTATATCCTGTAAATAATAGTTTAAACACTGCATTTTTTGCATCTTTTGTAAACAAATATTTTAATGTAAATAATAATTTTATGTGCTTTGACTAATGTGCTAATTTTTAAAATATGACGTGTCAAAGCATCTTTGGCGTAGCTCCCAATGTAGTGCAATTGTAAGGCTCAAGAGTGGGTCCATCAACCTACTTGACCAGAAATCAGACGTGGCTTCTAAGTGGCCCCAGAACTATATATCAGCCTCAGCCTTTAACAGAGCGGGGTCACATGACTCCACATGTAATTTAAAAATTGTCCTGGAAAAGTTAGATCGATTATAGGTTCTGAATGTCGATTTCGGTTACTTTTCGAGTAATCTCCCAGCTCTAACCATAGATTCTCCGCATTGAACTAAACTGTAAAACAGACTTAAGGATCTGCTGTCAGTTGCTTAGAGAGTTCAGACATGCATTTTGAAACCGCAGTAAAGGTTTTATTAGATGAACAGCTGTAATCATTCTTTTGCGTTGTTTTTGTTAATAGGATCTCAGTGTTTTTATGGACAGCAAGCACAATCTCAAGAACACAAAGAGACGGCTTGTGCATCAGAAATGTGAATCTTGGGCCCCCTCGGCATGCTGCGGTGAAGAGTTTGCTGTAGTTTTCTCTGGACAGCTTTATGTGTGGATTTGGGACATCTCAGCAGGAGAGAGACATCTTTACGGCCAGTGCTGGTGGAAAAATACAGGGCAGGTAATGTAGCTTATGCAGTCATAGAACTGCTCAAGATTCAGAAGGGCATGAGAGGTAACTGTAAAACTCTGATTGCTTATACATGAGGCAAGTCGAGATGGATGGATGGATGGATGGATAGATAGATAGATAGATAGATAGATAGATAGATAGATAGATAGATAGATAGATAGATAGATAGATAGATAGATAGATAGATAGATAGATAGATAGATAGATAGATAGATAGATAGATAGATAGATAGATAGATAGATTGTCAGTCAGGCAGGCAGGCAGGCAGACAGACAGATTTTTTAACGAATCATTTCTATTAAGAGTTAAAGATTTATTTATTTAATAAGAGTTTAAGAGTACAGCCACATTAGAGTGTCTTAAACAATATATTTGAATACAGCTCACTGTTTTTTACTGTAATACAGGATTAACTGAAGTGATTTATACACCCAAGTTCTAAGCAAATGGTTAGGAAATGTATTTAGATACATCAACGCATCTGTGGTTCAGACGTGCAAGCCAAGTGTTTTTCCTGTACTGTAGAGGAAGAGTTTTCATTTAGGGCCACGGAAATGCAAATAAATCATGCTCTTAGTCAAATTAGGAGTTTAATTTGAAATGCCGCTTAAATGTTTAGATCAAGATTGATTGCAGAGAACAGCCCGAGGCATCTTTACATTACATTTTAAAGCGTTATGAGCGCTAACAATAGGCCCTTAATGTAAAATAGATTTCAAGAAGAAGCATGACAGGGTTTATGAATCAGGTTTAACATAGCTAATTAAGAGCAAATGTGATTAGTTGTGTGATGTGTGTTTGTGTGTGTGTGTGTGTGTGTGTGTGTGTGTGTGTGTGTGTGTGTGTGTGTGTGTGTACCACATGTTTCTGTAATACATGTGTGACACATTCCAGCCTGTAAGAGGCAGCAAGACTCAACCCAGACCAACCTCAACTCTTTAAGTTTTAATGGACAGATTTGGGTGAGAGAGGAAGAGAGACAAGAGATGAAAGTCATCCAAAACGAATGACTAGCACATGTTAAACACAAATCATATCATTTGCAAAATATGAGACATGTCTTAAATGCTTCAAATGGACTTATGGAAACATAACACTTGCCTTCAGCAAATCCAGTCAACAAAATATAGATTTCAGCCGATGGACATTATACTGAAACTTGTTAAAATCCCACTCTAATACAATGCTCCAGTCTCTCTCTTTCTCTCTCACACACACATTGATCACACTAATGGGCCTGGCTTCAGAGATGAGTCCCGCAACCTCCCCGTGTGACTCTCATCTGTACTCTCCTCCACCAGAGGCCCTTTGAGAAGATGACTCAGTCATTAGATGGATTGCTTTCTTACATAAACAAATGTCAGCCATGTTCGCGACCTCCCTGTTACTCCGCTGTGGGATCAGAAGTGAAGAGACCTAAACAAGCTCTGCTAGTTCATTAAAGGCCAGGCAGAGAGCAAAAGTTCATTAAAAAGCAGCAATGCAATCGTATGATGCCCTTTTGCCATTAAATGTCTTATCAAATGAATTTATATATTTACATACTGTATTTATTTTGATCAAAATACAGGGTGCATAGGGCCCTGGCAATTTGGGGAGCCAGCAACTCTTCACTTATGAAATCGCTAATGTCCCAACCCCGCCTCCCACTCCCCGGCCTTTTCACTTTTTCTTACGGGGGGTGGGTTCTTCAAATATTTGGGCATAGGGCCCGAAATTGCTGGCGATGCCCCTGCCAATCGGTACTGAAATTTAAAAATTCCCACTAACCACTGATTTGCCATTGTGTTCAAGTGCTTTGGGGCTTTAAAACGCTGTTTATGCACTTGGTAAACAGTGGTGATGTTGGATGAACTGATGACCTTCACAGTCAATCACAGTCATTTCTGTTGAGCATGTGAACATAATGGTCAATCAGTGGTGTTTAAGATCCCATTTTGTAAATGTAGCAAGGTTATTGTAAAAAGTCTAAGTAGTGTTGTATTTCAATGTGTACATACTGAAAATGAAAAAAAATAAATGATGGTATATAAATATTTATTTTGTTTATTTTATAATTAAACAAGAATAAATTAGGTGTTTACTACTTCAACTTTGATTACTAATACTATCCTACGAGTAATAGGTGAAAATAATGAATATAAAAATAAAAAAAATAATAATATGACATAATGGCATCATATAAAATGTAATGTAACAATAATATAAAGATATATATTTTTTATAAATGATTTTTAATTTATAAATGATTTTGTATAAATGTTTATTTTACATTATTAATACACACTAAAAATGCTGGGTTGGTTTTCCAATTAAATGACTCATTTTAGTACAACTGTCCCCAGTTACACAATACACGCGATGTATAACCACTATCTATCTATCTATCTATCTATCTATCTATCTATCTATCTATCTATCTATCTATCTATCTATCTATCTATCTGTCTGTCTGTCTGTCTGTCTGTCTGTCTGTCTGTCTGTCTGTCTGTCTGTCTGTCTGTCTGTCTGTCTGTCTGTCTGTCTGTCTGTCTGTCTGTCTGTCTGTCTGTCTGTCTGTCTGTCTGTCTGTCTGTCTATCTAATAATTTGCCTTTTTAATAAATAGGATAGGGTGACGCAGTGGCGCTATAGGTAGTGCTGTCACCAGCAAGAAGGTCGCTGGTTTTAGCCACAGCTGGGTCAGTTGGCATTGTATAAATAAATAAATGTATTTTGTATTATTGCACTCAATTTTTCATGAGAGGGTTTTAACCATCAAATAAAAATAATAAAAAGTAATTTAAATACAAATATTTGTAGATGTACTTCAAAAGATTTATTATTATTAATATTGTATTATTATTAATATTATTATTATTATTATTAATAATTTTATTGCAGTGGCACAGTAGGTAGTGCTGTCGCCTCACAGCAAAAGGGTCGAGCCTCTACTGGGTCAGTTTTCGTTTCTGAGTGGAGTTTGCATGTTCTCCCTGCGTTCATGTGGGTTTCCTCTATGTGCTCCGGTTTCCACCAGAGACCAAAGACATGCGGTACAGGTGATTTGAGTAGGCTAAATTGTCCGTAGTGAATGAGTGTGTGTGGATGTTTCCCAGAGATGGGTTGTGGCTGGAAGGGCATCCGCTGTGTAAAAACATGCTGAATAATTTGGCAGTTCATTCCGCTGTGGCGACCCCGGATCAATAAAGGGAGTTAGCCGAAAAGAAAATGAATGAATGAATGAATGAATAAATAAACAGGATTTACATTTTGGTTTTAAATTTGGCAATACAGAATGCTTGAGCTATAAATCATAGTTTCAGCCACCCCAGAACTTGTATTAACCACATTCCCTCATAATTATTTTTAGCTGAACCAGATGTCAATCTGCTCCGGTAATGTGTTAAATATAAAAAAAATACCACAAATGAAGGAGCACTCCATAATGTCTTTTGACTGACAGGTTCTCTGATTTCTCTCAAAAGGGTTTGTATTGCTCACAAGCAGAGGAGATCTCATCCTTGACTTGTCAACAAGAGCTGGACGACGAAGCGACTGAAAGCGTCTGCAAAGGTGAGACATTTGTACACGTTTCCAAGTTATTGATGAGGTGGGGAGCACTATGTTACACTGGTATTTATTCATTTTTAGCTCTTCAGTATGACCGTCCAAGGTTTCATCTGAGTCACTCAAGGGATGCATGATAAAATTAGTTTTGGTTTTGCACCCAGTTCATCCCATCCCATTAAAACCTCTGGGTTTGCGCTTAAACTGTTTTAGGGAATGTTGGCGTCAGATTCGGCCACCTGAGTACACATTACCTGCATCCATTCCAAAAACAGTTTATCTTCCTTAATTTGATCGAGTGTGGAAACCCTGCCTTTGAGTTCAGCAACTTTTTAGCAAGAGCCTTTGACAGTTGAGACAGCTAGATGTAGAAATAACTGCTTTTTGGCAATAGTTTTGACTCGTTGATCCGCTGTTTGACATACTTAGTTGGAGTGGACTAAAAAAAGAGATGTGCTATTTGTTGTATTTGCTATAGTATTATTTGTAACAGTATCCCAAATAGGTGTGATAAATGTCAAAAAGAGGGAAAGACGAGTGTGGGAAAACTCTTAAAGAGAAAAACAGTAAGAGGAGCTTCGGTTGCTCTGCAATCAAGATTGATTCACAGCAAACAAATGAAAATGGGGCAAATACTAAATGTTTTCAAATATTAAAACTATAAAAGTGTTGTAGTGCTTTCATTTTGCCATACATTAGGATGTGTCCTGTTAATAATGTTGATCATTTAAAAAAATATTACATTTTATGATTTATAGGGGTGACACGGTGGCTTAATGGTTAGCACTGTTACAGCAAGAAGGTCATTGGTTCAACTTCCAGCTGGGTCAGTTGCCATTTCTGAGTAGAGTTTGCATGTACTCTTTGTGTTCATGTGGGATTTCTTTCGGGTGCTCCGGTTTCCTCCACAGTCCAAAGACATGAGGTATAGGTGAATTTAATAAAATAATTGGCCATAGTGTATGTGTTTGAATGAGTGTGTTTTCCAGTACTGTGTTGCAGCCAGAAGGGAATCCACTGTGTAAAACCTATGCCGGATAAGCTGGCGGTTCATTCCACTGTGACCACCCCTGATGAATAAGCCAAAGGAAAATGAATGAATGATTTATAAAAGACACTGACTCAAATGTCATATAACAGTAGTTTATGTACCAAAGAGATCATGTCAAGCGTATTTAGATCAAAAATCATCTGGTAACATTAAAGACTCAACAGTTTAAAAACAAAGTGCAGCCCCAAAACACTAATTAACTGTCATTTTTAAATAGTTATACTTCACCAATTAGTAAGTAAAATGTTTTTATATAGCACCTTTCAAAGTCACAAAGTGCTTCACAGTAAAAGAAAACCTTGATCAAAGCAGGTGAAAATACAAGTACAAATGTTCTTCAAACCAAGTTTTACTTGTCAAAATACCTTTTTATAGTAAAAAATAATAAATACCTTTTTATAATAATATATATAATAAAGACAATAAAGACAATTATCATATAAATAATTATGTTACATGTTGGCATTTCTGTGTGGAGTTTGCATGTTTTCCCTGTGTTTGCGTGGGTTTCAACTGGGTGCTCTGGTTTCCCCCACAGTTTAAAGACATGTGCTAGCAGGAAAATGGCTTATTCTTTGCCGTAAAAGTGACGTTACTGAATATACACACAGGAGCCTAATAAAAATGCTCATTTTAGAGGAAATCTTCAGACGGCATTTAAAGGTTTTTGCATCTAAACTCTTTATATATACGTAGGCAGGTAGTGATTCCGATCGAGTCTGAAATCGCGTGATCGGGCACGATTTCAGATCACGTGATTGGGTCTGAACATCCCTACTACTAACTCTTACTATTTGTGAGAAGTAACTAGTGACTGTCACTAATTACTCTTTTAAAGGTACAAACTTAACACTGATGTTTTATAACTATATCTGATAGACAATCATTTCAGATTTCCTTTAATCAGATACTTTTTCATTCTTAAACGTTAACGACCTCCACCGCTGATATTTACATGTAGGAAGATCTGACCCGGTCAGACGGAAAATATGTAATGAACACTATTTGTTAATGTCAGCTTCTAGCCTAATGCCATTAACCAGGACATAAGCAGAGCTCTCGTTTATACAGTTAGCTTTTTTTTTTTACTAGACCCCTACTATATAATTAAATTTCTGCCATCCATGACTTGTTAATATTTGCCAGAGCGTGAAAGATACCTTGTTAGCTGTGCTGCGTAATCCAGGAGTGATGACAAATTTGCATCTGAGGAAAAGGTTGGGCAGGCTGCTCTTTTGCTTCTCTTTCAGCAGAAAACTCACCAGAGCTACCGGACTGAAATAAAATGTTTGGTTATGGTTGTCTCTAACATTTATTGTTTTAGAATATTTCGTATTTCCATGGCTGTCTACTTTACCTTACGTCTGTTTTTAAATTTAGCTCATTCCAATCATCCAGCGCTAAAGCGCCCGTCAAGTCAACATAATTAGCACCCCTCAAGTAAAAAAGGATAATTGGAGAAAAGTTCCAAAGTGCGGAAGGAATGGCTCCACTTAAAAACACTCTTGAGTGCGACATCAGACGCCTCTGGGTTTTTGCAAGTGCCTGAACAGCTCGACTAGTCTCTAAAGTGGTATGTTAAAGGAGGCGCTGATGGAGACTGTTTTGTTTGCTTTAGTGCAGCAGTGTAATTGATACTGTGCAAAATTGTGCTGACCTGTTGGAGCATTGGAGCATTGTTTTTAAGCAAGAAATTACAGTCTGGCCGAGACTTATAGGCGACAGACTCTACTTAGTGACTCTGGGTGGGGTCCGAGGTGGTTGATAAAGCTTTTGAAGGTGTACGTGTTGCACAAGAAAGGAGATGGTTGTGTGTTTGAATGAGTGTGGTCTGTGTGATAAGATATCAGTGTTTGAAATTAGTAATGGGAGACAAATATTTTGTTACTCGTCCGTTGTGTGCTCAACATCATTACAGCAGAGATCTTTTATGTTGCTTATTTTAGGTCAGCATACTTAAGTGATTATTCAGCGTATCCAAACAATCCTTAAAAAAGAAAAGAAAGAAAGGAAAAAAGTATGGCATAGTGAAACTGTTTACATAATAGTTAGACTTTAGGTAAGTGGAAGTAATTATTTGTTCTTTTTTTTCCTAATGCTAGCCTAATAGAAAAGGAAAAAAAATAAATTAAAGGGTGTCCGCTGGGTCTTAAAAAGTATTAAAAGTATATAAATCAATTATGAGAAAATTAAGGCCTTGAAAAGGTATTAAACATACTTAATTATGTTTTTACAAGGTCTTAATGTTGTCCAAAATGTTTGACTCTATATTATATATATAAAATATATTTTTATTTTCCTCTTAATAATAACTAATGGTGTGCTTGATCCACGCGATTGGTTCAGTCAGGGTGATATCACAAAATTTGTGACAAACACAATGTAATGTGATGTGACGCTCACGCTCTCCACATGTAGCAAAACCACAGAGCGAAACAAAAGGCAAAATGGGAAAATGTAAGTTTGCGTACTCCTGGTTGGAGAAAGACACGTTTAAAGAGTGGCTGAAGCCCGTCACTGAAAACAACCGCGTAATTTATTCTTTCAAGCTTTGTTTCTTCCGAGCTTATTTGAATTTTGTTGCATGGTTGTGCTCCATTGATTTATTTAACTACAACTGTTTATTAAGTTAAAGGTTTGATACTGATTAAAACTTGTAGGGGCGATGAGATCTTAAAATATACTGAGAAGGTCTTTAAAAAGTCTTTAAAAGGTATTGAATTCCCTTTAGAATTCCTTCTGTATTAAAATACATTTAATATATTAATATATTTTTATGTTTATTTTATTTACTTTTATTTTTTAACAATAATGCCTGTAAAAAACACTTTTCTGTATCCCTAAATTACCTTTTGTTGAAATGGACTTAAAGTAACATCTCTCAGTGTTGTCAACTTTAGTTTATTCATTCATTCATTTTCCTTTTTGCTTCAGCTAAGTCTCTTACTTATCAGGGGTCGCCACAGCGGAATAAACTGCTAACTATCCCAGCATATGCTTTACACAGCGGATGCCCTTCCAGCCACAAACCAGTACCGGAAAACACCCAAACACTGTCACATTCACACAGAGTCATACACTAAAGCCAATTTAGTTTATTCAATTCACCCATAGCACATGTCTTTGGACTGTGGGGGAAACCGAAGCACGCAGAGGAAACCCACGTGAACACAGGAAGAATATGCAAACTCCACACAGAAATGACAACTGACCCAGCTGGTACTCGAACCAGTGACCTTCTTGCTGTGAGGTGATAGTGCTAACCACTGAGCCATCGTGCTGCCTCTGACAACATTTAATAATCTGAAAAACCTTTTTCCGGTAAGTTGTAGGGTTGTTAAAGTTTTCTTGTGCAATCAATAATGTTGCTATAACAACCATTTTTGTTTATTGTTACAATAAAGTTTCAGGGGTTTTTAAAGTCACTTAAAGTTTTTAAAGTTCACTTACAGTTGAAGTCAGAATTATTAAATGAATTATAAGCCTCCCTGTTTATATTTTCCCCAATTTCTGTTTAACAAGAGATTTTTTTCAACACATTTCTAAACATAATAGTTTTAATAACTCATTTCTAATAACTGATTTATTTTATCTTTGTCATGATGACAGTAAATAATATTTTACAAGATATTTTTCAAGACACTTCTAAACAGCTTAAAGTGACATTTAAAGCCTTAACTAGTTTAATTAGGTTAACTAGGCAGGATAGGGTAATTAGGCAAGTTAGTGTATAATTTTGTAACGTGTATAGTTTCATAGACTATCGAAACAAAATATAGCTTAAAGAGGTTAATAATTTTAAAAAACTAAAAACTGCTTTTATTCCAGCCGAAATAAAACAAATAAGACTTTCTCCAGAAGAAAAAAATATTATCAGACATACTGTGAAAATTTCCTTGTTCTGTTAAACATAATTTGGGAAATATTTAAGAAAGAAGAAAAAAATAAATAAAAGGGGGTTTAATAATTCTGAATTCAATTGTAAGTATTTTCTAATAGACATCATTTTTCTAATTGTATCCAAACCAAGGAAGGCATGGAGTGTGACTTTTGCCTGAGGAAGTCAATACTTTGAAACGATTTCTCTATGGAGGTAATAATATGCCAAACTAATCTGAATTTGAATTGTGTTAATTTGAATTAATAAAAATTGTAATTTAATAAAATTGTATATCATATGCCATTATTTTTTTATTTTTTTATTTGAATTTCTTAACTTGAATATTAAACATCTGAAATTGAAGATAACTTAATTTTTAAAGTCAGATTTTTATAGACGTATTTTCAAACTTCAGATTTATTTATTTATTTTTTTTTAGGTTCTAAATTCATATGGACTGCAGATATTGGGTTTGTAAAAATACAGTTTGAAGTTCTAAAGATAAAATTCAGTTTCCTAAAATTCAAAACCAGAAATTCTGATCGTGAAATTCAGATCTTGCAGAAAATAGGTCAGGGGTCATCCACAGGGAAAAGTAGTTCAAGAGTAATTAAAAATAACACAATTCAATGTTTTGCCTTATTGTTAGCTCCATATTTCCCCTCCAGGGAAGTCAGATCTGAAAGTGCAGTATCATAAATTAGTAAATGAATAGACACTATTATTATTTTAATAAAAATATTGGACATTATTTTGGACCAAAATTGTGCTGCTGAAGCATATATAGTCAGTGGGCATTTCTGTGTGGAGTTTGCATGTTCTCCCAGTGGTCACGTGGGTTTCCTGAGTGCTCCGTTTTCCCCCACAAGTCCAAAGACATGCGGTATAGGTGAATTGAATAAACTAAATTGGCCGTAGGGTATGAGTGTGAATGAGTGTGTATGGATGTACACCAGTAATGAGTTGCAGGCGGAAGGGCATCCGCTGTGTAAAAAATATGCTAGATAAGTTCGTGGTTCATTCCACTGTGGTTACCCCAGATGAATAAAGGGACTAAACCGAAGGAAAATGAAAGAATGAATGCATATATTTAGGGAGCAGTTCATGGAAAGAAAATAAAGCACAATTAAGCATAGATTTCTATGTAATTTATTATGGACTTAAATTTGCAGCCTTGGTCTTTATAAGAAGCATTTTAAAGTCTTAATGTTTCTAAACATTTGACAAGTACTATATACTGTATAGACCATTTCTTCTTATTATTTCCGACAGTCTTCCCTGTTTGATGAATATACGAGCCGTCCAGTGTCCAAATCTGAGAATCAGGGGACTAAATAAACTACACATCTGGATCTACAGTTAAGTGCTATTTTTTCTCACTCCCTCACTATAACTAAAACTACACAAAGCAGACATACACATAAACATGAGAATATATGGCATACATCCAAACCTCTCCCACACATTCACATAACTCTCTTTCACTCTGACACGCAAACATATATACACACACCTCTATTTCCCTCCTGTCCTCCCTAAACATCCAAACGGCGAGCATTCCTCACTCCCTTTGCTTCCGCTGAAAAAGCCTCCCTCATCTTTATATAAGTGTACTGAAATGCAGGTGATAAACTAGACCTCTGTCCAACCAGCTCGTCTTTTCTAATGAGCACAAAAAGGGAGACACAGAATGGACTCCTTCCCTTTGAACACACTAATTATCCAGGATGATTTACACATTTGTTTGCTTGGGAATTTGAAGGGAGGATAGCTTGGGCACCAGTTTGAGATACCTTGTTGTCTTTAGAGATTAGCAATCGTTAGGTTTCCCCCCCCAAATTGCTTTCACTAACTTTTTTTTTTTTGTCAGCAAACATTCTACTTAGACAGCACGAAAGAGGGGAAAAATACTGTATATATTATTTAATGAGAAAAAATTCAGCTGTTTTGACGCTGGCCTCGTTCGCCCCCGTCGTCGCTGTGTCAGTGCCACCTCATTTCGATGGTGCGATAGGGGGAAACGGGGCCGCCGCCACCACAATTTGACACAACTAATTTAGACCCAGGCTTTTATGACACCCCAGAATGTATTACCTCGCACTGGCGTTATAATAATGGAGAAGCATCAATCAAATGGACCCTGTGCACACATTGTGCAATAAAGCTTATCTCTGACTGCCACAGTCTGTCTGACTCAACGCGGCTCGGTGACAATGAGTCTGTGTGCAGTTCGCTGGCATCAGCTCAGTTAACATGGCATAAATATGCAGTTTAAGGGTCAATGACATTTTAATAAGCTTTCGGCTGACAGATCGAGCGCTGCTGTTGGGGAAAGTTGGGGTGTATGCACAGGGTGGCTTCAGGGAAGTTGTATTGTTTTTAGCATGTTCACATAACATGAATTTGTTTCATTATAGTGCTTTTTCTGTAACTCCTCCTCCATATTAATGAATTTTAGTTTTACTTCAAATAGAATAGTATTTACAGTAATTTTAGATTATTATAATTGCATTTACATGCAATTATTCAAATATCAGCTATATTAAAACAAATATGGTGACTGAAATTATGGATCAGTAAGATTAATTTTTTTGATTAGGTTGTTTTTGCTCACAAAGTATACATTTGTTTGATCAAAAATACAGTACAACATGTGCTATTGTGAAAAATAACTGCTTTCAGCATCACATAGTCATTCTGTAATTATTGTGTTTAGGGTTGGGAGATGTCGACCAATTTGGCATTGTACGTTGTCTGATGTGGAACATCGCAAAGGACGATGGCATTGTCGTCGTAGGCGGCGAATTAATTATTTACGAATATTTCATTAATTCATATAAATTTGTTATTTGTAGCCTACTGTTTCAAGTGCCTGACCCGCACGGCCTTTGTTTTTACCCATAACCAAATCATAAATAATCAAAGAAAAGTTACACACAAATTGCCACCTGTCAATCACTTTTTCTGCAGGACAAGATAAATTAAATATCACATGTAACAACTATCTTGAGATGTGATTCAGTGGTACAACCTTGATAAACTGTCCGATGTGCACTGCACTCTGGGGTTTTGTGCTAAAAGCACCCGCTGACTGCCTGGAGCTCAGATGTGTGCATATGCTGTGTGTGTGTGTATGGCCATGTGATGTGCGTTTTCAGCGATATAGTGTGGACAGAGATGCTACGGGAAACATCAGTGTGGGTGTAGATATTTTTTTTTTGTTCTAATATGCCATTTTAAAAACTCAGACATATTAGTGTAAACAAGTGTTTTTTAGTCAGAGTGTGGATTTTTTGCAAAAGGTTTGCTGCTGCAATGAGGGCAGGGCAGAGGATCGGGATGCCGGCTCAACATCGTGATGTCTATCAGGCATTGACGATAGACAATGGCATCGTCTTTCGACACAACCCTAACTGTGTTATATTTTTTTTATGAATTGTAGTCAGTTTTGTATGATTTCTGTCTAAAAGTTTCATTTAAAATGAATCTCTAACCCTAAACACAAACCTACCATTAAGTTATTTCTAAAATCAGAAGGACATATTAGGAACATAGTAATAATTTAGAAGCACCTAAACCTGATTGTAAGCCTACACGTAAACTGTAAACTTGTCTTTCATATCTGATTGGTTGATTGTAATTTTGTTCCAAGATCAACAAAGTATTGATCCAGAAACATGTCGCATTTGGTAAAATTAAATTTATAAAAAAAAAAAAAAAAAAAAATATATATATATATATATATATATATATATATATATATATATATATATATATATATATATATATATATATATATATATATAAAATTATTGCTGCTTGTTCAAACTACTTATTCAAAATTAACTGAATAATTTTTTAGACAACTTAATTGTTCTAATATCAATCAGCTTAAATTTGTAAAAGCAATTAAGTTAATTTAACTGATTTGTGTTGGAACTACATGAAGGAATTGTGTGGAACCCTGCATTGTTTTAGAGTGAACCCTCCCTCAGACACCATTCTGACTTATAAATTTGTTTTTATTTTATTTATGCAGAAAATTGTTCCAACAAACATTTTACTAGGAATGTTTATGTCCTCCACTTGCCTTTACTTGCCATTACTCACTTATTGGTATCCTTTTTGTTTACTCGTCTTTGTATCAAGAATGAGGATGTCAAGGGTGTCGAACACCTGGAAATCTCCTGTGCTCATAGTGTGTTTAGATGGGATATATAGAGGTGTGCTGACTGAAAGCCCTCTGCGTAGCAGGAGATGACCTATTTGTTGGGGCTGATTAATGTCCTTGCCTTCTGAACTCTGGGTTACATGTACTGGTTGGTATGGCTGCCTGCTGATAAGTACTGCTCTGCTGATTTTCAGACTGCATTAAGCATGCGTTTCATGGAAAAATGTTATCAATTTGAGACAAAAGCCATTTGTAATGTGCTTTAATGTTGGAGATTGTTTGTATTTTTTTACAATAAAGATCCCGATAAAGTTGATACATATAATAAAGCACCTGGGCCTGAATCAACACTTAAAAATAAACTTTAAAAACAGGAATTTTTTCATTGAAGATAATTTTATATCGTTTAAAGGGCACCTATGGTGAAAAATCTACTTTTCAAGCTGTTTGGACAGACATGTGTGTATGTATAGTGTAAAGGCCGTCATATTGGGGTGATATAAACACACCCAGTCCTTTTTTTTTCAATTTAACAACATAAAAACGGTGGACCAAGTGGAGCTGTTTTTAGATCGACCGCAACTTGACGTAGAAGTGCGGTCCCCCGCCCACCAATATTGATTGACAGGCACGCATCACTATATCCTCAGTTTGTTGTTTCACGTCTACCATTTTCATCATGTAAGACAAAGCAATGTCACTAAAGGAACACCCTTGCTCTATTTTTAGATGTAAGGCTTATTGGGCTCAACACAAGATCGACATTCACCACATGATCACCCAATCGTAATTATTGTTTGTAACTTAGTTTGTTTGTAGGTAGGTTTGCAAATGTGTACTTTTCATTGCGTGTACCTTAAATTTCAGCCATTTGCATTTCTCGCGGTCACAGAAGCTCCCTGTGATCTTAACTAGGTGCAGCTGGAAAGTGCGATTGTGTTGCCTCACGTGACTTTCCCTTCATTGGAAATAAAATAATACACTTGCCTGCAGGTCACACACCAGAAGTGCCACTCGGCGACATGCAGCGTCGCGCCATGCATTTTAGAATTCTAAACATAGGTTTCAATCAGGGTACACACAACGACGCTTCAAGTCGGCGGCTGTCACGATTCAGGACACTTTATATTTCTGCCGCGCCACAGAGCGCCATCTGAATAGTTTAATTTTAAATAACATTCAAATGTGTGTGTCTGATGTGCCGTGTCGTGGCTCTGAGCGGGTCATTCGGTGCCTCAGTCAATGTTAATTCAGTGTGCTTGGTTATTAGTCTCGGTGTACAAGCTCGAAACTTTAAACTAGCACACAGTTGGCTTTAAAACTATACAAAGACAGAAATGATTTTGTACTCTCTGCTTGGTCTGCATAGGTGTCCCTGGAAAAAGCATATTGTGCTCCAAAATCTCAATGTAAAAAAACAAAAACCCCTGAAATACAGATGTATGCATTTCCACTGTGTGATAGTCCAACCCAGATGTCTCCGAGCTCAGAGATGTTGACAGCGCTTCTGGACACTGTTAACATAGGGCTTCCTTTTGACACAGTACATTTTAAACTGCCATTTGTAGATGTAACAATGTATTGTGGGTATTGAATGGGAAACATCCAAATGTCTTCCTATCTTTCTTTGAGGAACATTGTTTTTAAACATTTTAATAATTTTCTCACGTATTTGTTGGCAAACTCGCATGGTAATCCTCAGTCCATCTTTGCTCTTAAAGGACTAGACCTTTCTTGGATGCTGCCTTTGTACCAAATCATAATTACATTGGCCTATTGACTTTACTTGTTTTAAACCACATAATTATTTAACCAGTTTAGTTGATTACTAGCCCTAAATTGCTCCTGTCCCAACTTTTTTTTTGTAAAGTGTTGGATATCTGAATGACAGGAAAGGATGTATATTTACAAATGAAGTTGACCAGACAAAGCATGAAATATTTTGTGATGATATTGTCTGCAATGAAATACAAATCAAAGTAGACTTGAAAATCAATACTTTCCTTTCTTATGTGCATTTTAAATATTCTCCAAACTTTTTTCTGATTTGGAGTTGTATTTTTTGTCTGTTGATTTCTTCGAATACAAAGACGCATTCCAAACAGTTCACTTTGTCCTGATTTCAATCGAAAGTTCAAAGTGGTACCAAAATGAGGCACAAAATTGTGGACCAAGTACCAAGTATATACCAGTGCCATATTGGCACCAGGTTTTAGTACCCAGCCCTAGTAGTAGTCACCAAGCATGGCGACTTCTACATCCTCGGATTTGACAGCTATTTCAGCCAGCTGTAGCACATTGGACGGGATTGTGTGAATCAGCTGTAATTGTTGTCATTACAGGGTCAGAGACCCCCTGCCATGTGGAGGCAGTCAGACTGGGCTGTAAAGGCTCCAGTTGGGCTAAAAAAACATTCAGTTCATACAAGCAAACTTTCCACCACACACCCCGCTCTGCCAGGTTCCAGTGGAGAATTCTCTCTCTAAGCGCCACAGTATGTTGGCTATTGATCTAAACTGCCACAGATCTAAACTGGTTAACATCAAGCTCCAATACAACAGGAATAAATCCAACTAGCATCATTAGCTTAGAGACTCATCTGCAAAATGATCTCTTTAAACAGGCTGTAAATTTCAATGTAAAGAGTTTCTAATCAGAGTTAAGTAGACGGACAGGACGATAAGACGGAGTGGCTCCAGTCATTATCACCAGGGGTATTGAGCTTGATCCTCTTGTGTACAGACTGAGGTACATTGTCTCTGCATAATAGATGTTGTTTAAGACTGTTTGATCAATAGGCTTCATCCATATGATCAGTTATGGAGTTGAGAGATGGGAGTTGTTGGCTTATGATAAGACTGTGTGTTTGTGTCTGGTTGGGTTTAACACCCTGAATGCAAGCTAAAATACCAGTTTACAGACAGTGCAGTCTTGACGGAGAGCATTCCAAAAATACCAGACATTTGTGCAACTGTAGGGTTAAATGTGGTAAGGCTAGCAATCCTAATGTATGTCCGCAGTATGAACCCAATGACGTATTGAAGTATCCAGAAGTTTGGAGTTATACAAGAGTGTTTTTGAAATCAGTTTATACGTCAAGTGTATTGCAGTGAAGTTCAACCTGATAAGGTTATTACAATGTGCCTGTGGCTGTTTGAGTTTGATAATAGTATCAAGCTAACATATAGATTATTAAATAAATGTTTATACTAAAATGTTTATATTAAATTCTTGTTTATACACCAACATTCCAGATGGAAATTTCCAGACTAAGATATCACAATGTTGAAACCTTTCTTTCTTTTTCTTTCTTTCTTTCTTTCTTTCTTTCTTTCTTTCTTTCTTTCTTTCTTTCTTTCTTTCTTTCTTTCTGTTCTTGATTTTAAGTATGTAATGAAAAAAAAAATTGTTGAATTTTGCAATAGGACAGGCTAAATTGGTTTTTTATATGAGCAGAAAAAAGAAAATTGAACACAATGTAGAGCACAATTTTGTGTGTTTTTTTTGTGCTTGTTTATTTATTACAGAACAAAGCCAGCATACATACAATGCTCAGCATATATAAGTAGACCCCTCACAAATCTTTTTTTTAACTCATCTTTTTAACAGGAAGCTTTACAATATTATATTTGTGAAAATACATACTGAAGCCAAATCTGGAGCTTATCTAACAAAATAACTTCCGGTAACTGTCCAAAAAACTAGTAAACCCAAATGTATTTGTCAAATAAAAATATTAAATACAAAAAAAAGAGGAAAGCAAAAAAATTAAAAAACTTAGTTGCAATTTAGTAGGTTTTAATTTATTTTTGCAATATTTAGCTTGAATTTAATTGTATTATCTTTCAGTTTCTAAATAGATTTGGTGACTGAAATATTATTTTAATACATATATCTGTTTAATAAATCTGTTTTGCTTAAGGGCACCAAAATACATTGCCCATATTCACTAAGAAAAGGATCAAAATATTCGCTTTCAAAATGGGGAGTACTCAATTATGAAAAAAACTCTGGGCTGAGAAGTGACCTTTATACACCTCTAACATAATACTATTTATCTTTTAGTACATTTGATTTATCATGTTGTTATACAAATCAGTAAATTCAGACCATACTCTGATTGTTTGGGGTTTAGCTCTGTTAATTCTTGCAGTAGAGCGTTCTAACAGCACAATATTTTTTAGCTCTATAAGCCACATTTTGTCTGCTGGAAATGTGGGTTCATGTCAAATTTTAAATATAACCTTCTTGGCTGCAGTTAGTGCTGTATAAAATATCCTACATTGGCAGATGTTTAAGTTAAGATCAGAATCATCATTCAGTAAACAAATATTGGGGTATTTAAAAATAAATGTATCTTATAGTTCTAACATAGTTTTAAAGACCTTATCACAAAATGTATTGATAAATGGACGATAAAAAAACTCATTCTGACACCGTACCTCTACATACATTTTTGAAGTGCACCAAATATGTCCCAGGAACAACGTTTTTTTTGCAGTTTTTGTTTTTGCGAATCCACCAGAGGCCGCTGTGTACGCTTTTTACATCTCAAATTTCTCTTCGGGGTCAACTCCTCTCTGCGTCTCAAGTCCACCCAACGTACATGGCGACCTAACTGGACAAACTGGTAACAGTGGAAAAGCCGTCCATATGGAGATAAGCGGTCAGCTGATAAACTCGAAAAGAAACAGCGTCAATCTGCCCCATAGCGTTAATTTTAAAGATGAAATGCAGCCATACGTACTTCTGGCTACATAATTTGCAATCTCCAGAAATGTATATAGGGCTACATTTCAGAATGAGCCTGTGTTGCATATATGTCCCTACAGAATTTTTAATTACACAATGAAGTGTTTGTTTTTTCTAGTATGGTACATTCAAGGGTTTTGACTGATTTTAATTACAATGAGAACATGGAGGATTCGGCCGCTTTTGAAAATGTTTGGTGCTGTAACAGGGCTTTGAAATACACATGGTTTTATATTACTTGAAATGAATTATTTATAGTTGTATTGCGTTGGTTTTAATGTAATACTTTTGTAAAATTCTATCTGATCTAATAGCTTTTTTTTTTCTTTTTACTTCTGTCTTGTATTGTGTGACATGCAGATTAAAAAAAGAAATAAACAGCAAGGACGCATTCAACTGTTATAGTGCCCGTATCAGACAACCCATTTCAAGAAATGTGATAAAACTTTCCAATGACCAGTCCAGTCATATTCAACAATGTTCTGGCCCAGCAAGGCCTCTCTACACACCCACATCCCAGCTGTCACAGACCGTGAGCTTTATTTAATGCCTTGTCTGGAGGAATACGGGCAGCCATAATGCCTGGCTCGGAATAGTGGAACAGAAGAGGTGTTATATTGGGGGGTCTGGCCAGGGCGAGGGTGGCTTATGGCCCGTCACCTGCAGTGTGCTTGACTTGTCCATAAAGTAAGTGATGATTAGATTTTGGGTTGGCTGGAGTGGATGCAGGACTGCCTTTAAGGCCTGCCTATATCATATGCTTGGTTTTTATGGGGTTTTGAGTTTGTGTTGGAATGGCTCATTCATGCTTTGTTTGGGTTGCACTTTTCTTGACACTCTACTTGTCGCCGGTTGTATTGACCTGTGCAAACCATACAAGAAGTATAACAGTTTGATATGTCATTCCTTGTGACAAGGCAGTAATTGTGTTGTTTTTTTAGTTTTCCTAATAAACCTTGTTTGTTCCACCGCCAGACCTTGCTGGTTAGCAGAAGCCTCCAGTGGCGCGTGTTTCTCGCCTGAGCTGCAGTGTAGCACTTGCTTTGGGTTTTTACAGAAATGTTTGGCAAATGCTCCAAACGTGGCATTTGAAATAATGAAAAGCACAAACCATGATGAATTGTGAATTTAACAGAGCATAAATCATAGTATGAAGGGAAAGTTAGAGAACCCATACCTAACAATGCCAACAAAAGCACAAATAGTGACAGGGACACTTTGTTCTGCGGGTTTTGGAAAAGTTACGATTGCCATACATATTAAAGACATGTGTGGTTATTGTAAAGGTTTCTTACAATTGTTAAACAGACTGCAAAGAGAAGAGTTTATATAAATGGCCTTAAACGACCTTTTTGCCGTATTAACATCAACAAACAGATCATTCATTGTACAAAACATATAGGTGAAGTTCTGTTGCGTCAAAGACTAGGCGTCTTGTACTTTATACTTTCAGTAATAAAGATTGAAACAAAAGGTACATAATTTTACTTTTAAGGTTTTACTATGTACCCTAAAAGCATTGGTCCTCAACCACTAGGCCGTGTACCAGTCTGTGGATCAATTGGTGCTAGGCTGCACTAGAAATCATTAATTATTTTCGTTTTATTTTTTATCCAAGTCTGAACAATCTTTTATTTTAAGAAATGACCGCAGTCTCTCGGTTACATCTTGGTCACTTGAAGGGTCAATTGTAAACTACAAGCAGCAAAAAGAGTAAGAAACAGACGTCTTTGGAAAGTTTCTTTGCTAAGGGGAAAAGACATAGTAAAGGACTCACAAACACAACCCAAGCTCATTCTGGAAACGTAGCCCCGCGGAAGTTTCTAGAGACCGCGGTTTACGTGGCCGGAGGTACGTAAGGCTGCGTTTATTTTTTTTTTCGAGCGAAAGCTGCGGGGCGGTGTGGCGCCGCGCTCCGCTCCTCCTCTTCGCGCTCGCCGGCCGACAGCTCGCCTCTGAGTGGAGGGCTTTCCCGATGCAACCAGTTTGTCCGCTTAGCTCACAGCGTTGTGTCGGTGGAGCAGAGGCCACGGAGGAAGAGGAGCCGGCCGCGGGGACGATGACCGGGATCGAGTCTGGGGAACAGCGGTTCCAGAAATCAGGTAAGATGAAAAACAGAATCCGAAAAATTAGGGCGAAAACGCGGCGGGATCCGAAAACAAAGTCGAAATCGAAGACGAGGGCTTTTGCTTTTTTTTTTTTTTTCTGGACAGCTTTTGCAAACTATCGCTTGGGTTTAGGGAAGAAGGAGGAAGAGGAGGGCGGCCGGGTCGGCCGATCCGGCGGCTTTTCGCCCGAGAACAGCGTGGGCGCGAACGGCGCGTGCTCCCGTGAGGTGCCCGAGACGCGAAAAAGCGCACACAGCGGCCTCTCGCGGATCCGCGAAAACAAAAACCGATCGAATACGTACCTACCAGGACGTATCTCGCAGTCCACGGGAACGTCTGGGGGGCTACGTTTCCATAATGAGCCCGGGTTGCACAAACACCAAGCAACTACAATATCTAAATAAGTTGTAGAATGACAAAAAAATTATTAGCAACTTATTAAATAACCATGGTAAATCAACAATCCTAGACAAAAAATACAATTATAATAATTATGAGCAAAAAACTATTCTTTTAATTCCATTAACAGTATCTGAAGACAGACAGCACTTCTTTTTCATTGACAGTGATGAGGGAAAGCTGGACCTAACACAAAGCAGATTTGATGGAAAAGCTTTTACGACTGTTTAGGGAGAGCTGACATCTTCATTCCACAAGATTGTCTGAGTGCAAAGCTTTTTGTGCATAAAGATTCTACAGTGAGACTGGAGATAAGGATCAACGCATAAATGTTCCATTTTCCTCACATTTGAAGTGTACATTCAAAATACACACTGGGTGAAAACTTTATACGGAGCTACATTTTTTCTATCCCCTAAATGTGGCTAAAGCTCACACAGGTTTTTTTAAAGACATTATGTATACTTTGCCATTGACCACATCAATCTGCTGAGGCGATTGCAGGCTTTACTGCCTATCTAGATGCCTTCACAATGTGGAGAAAACCTGGCTCACACCCATATGATGTCCCAGCCTTCCTAACAAACCCTAGGATAAAAGAGGACAAGTAATCTTAGTTCATACACAAACACATTAATCTGTCACCCCAGCCATTCACACCACATCAACATACATTACAAATGCTAATAAAGGTGGGTGTGTATAGCGTGTGTATCAACAAGAGAGAAAAACTTCAAAAATTTGTGTTTCATTTTAACCAAAGATGTATTTCTTGGATTACAAACACTGTAAAAGAAAATGTAGTGAAGTAAAATTATTATTTCAGTGCAAAAACTGTAATTTTGAAATGAGACTTTGCTAATATATTTTACAATTTAATTTATTAATGTGATGATAAAGCTGAATTTTCAGCAGCAATTACCAGTGTTGGGGAAAGTTACCTCCGAAAGTAGTGTATTACAATATTGAGTTATTCCCCCTAAAAAAAATAACTAAGTTCATTACTTATGGAAAGTATTTTGAAAAGTAATGGCTTATAATACTTTTGAGTTACTTTTGCGCTACTTCTTTAAAAAAATGTTGGTTAAAATTATACTTTGAGAATTTGTTTTGTGTCACAGTGGTTGAAGTAAAAAAAAAATTAATGACGAAGTTATAAAATCCATGACATTTATAATGGCTTCGTGAGAATCATGTTTATGACAAGTTTTGTTGTCTTGGTAATGTCATGTTGTCATGACAAAAACATAAACAGCTTGTGATGTATTTGTTTATGTCAAGTTGTCATAACAAAAAATGTCATAACTGAGCGAATGACACTTAAGGAGAGCTGTCATTCACATTCATGGCATGTCTTATGTCAGGTTTAACAACAGTCTTATGAACACCCCTTCAAGTAAACTGTGTTACCATCTTTTGTCCTATATTTGTATCATTTGATAGTTAAATAATAGCACACTAGCAATGAGTGCAGAATCATACAAAGGCTTTTTTTTGTGTGTGGCTTGAATAGCACAAGCACAAGCAGTTCAATAAATACAAATTATATATTCTGTTAAATTTTAGACAAGTAATGGCAATATTGTCTTTTTGGTCAGTTTTGCCAACAAAACCATTGGTTACAGTATAAACTCTGCAGGACTGTTGCACATCTTTAAACAACACGCAGAGGTGTTTCCCCTCAGAATGAATTTGCATCATTGGGTCATTCAAATTTCGATTTATTAGTAGCTACATTTTGTAAAAAAATATATTATATTGTAATTTTTGTTTTTTTAATTTGAAACTTTTACAAGTCCTTAGTGGATAAACATCAGCTCATTATTCCATCATTTGTGAACAGTTCAAGTGCATTTTATGCACTGTAAAAGGTCTTTGCACACTGAAGTGCGTATTTGTTTCAGTCCAGCTATTTTTGTAAATATAGCTTAAAAAGGCTAATAATTTTGACCTTAAAAAGTTTTTTCAAAATTAAAAACTGCTTTTATTCTAGCCGAAATAAAACAAATAAGACTTTTTCCAGAATAATTATTATCTGACATACTGTGTAAATTTCCTTGCTCTGATAAACATTTTTTTTTTCAAATATTTAAAAAAGAAAAAAATATTCAATGGGGGGCTAATAATTCTGACTTCAACTGTATATAGTACATATACTAAAGGGCACCTATGATGAAAATCATCTATTGTAAGCTGTTTGGACAGAACTGTGTGAAATAAGAGAAATGAGCATCCTGATGTTAAAATAGGATCCAAATCCCTCCCATTTTAAGGCCGACCGCAATATGACAAAGAAGTGCAGTTTCCCCACCAGCCGTCTATTAACATGTCTCTGTAGTAATGCGTATAATCCAAGCGGCAACCTCCCGCACTTCCTAGTGAATTAAATACTGAAGTAACTGAAACTGCAATTAATCGAAATTCCGCTAGTCCTGGCTCCATAATAGAGCACATTTCTATTGACCCCACTTTTAAAATGGCCAACTTTACTGCAGAAACAGTGATGTTTACAGTCTGGTACAATGAACAATTTTGGTGCATATAGCTAATATTACCCTTCATGACAATTGTGAGGGGGTGATGTATTTTAGAACTCATCCGTTTTATTTGTATTGAGTTATATTAAGTCTGCATAATTAAGGGTGGGGCCACTTGAGTGACAAACAGGTTTTGCTGGTCACCGTCACTTTACCTCAGCTGATTCCGGCTGATTAGCCGCTGAACTCTGCATATACGTTTTATTTTTGTTTTGTTTTATGTGGCTTTACACAGTCAATTGCCTTTTGGATTTATTTCTTACAATTATCAGATATTGCACATGCTGTGTGCACTTAATTGTGCTCAAACCATTCACGTGGCCTCTATTTCCCAGGTGAGTGAAATAATATACGTATACCATCTCTATAAATGTATTTGTTTTAAGATAATGTATCATTTATACTTTTCTTTGGAACCTGAACGCACTCTAGAGTCTGACAGATTGATTAGCTGTAGGCTCTAGAACTGTCATCTGAAACGTTGTCATACAGTGTTATGCCTGGATTTCACAGGAATTTCACAGATTATATTTGTAGTGTTTGGAAGTAATTCACGTTTTCCTCCTGTTGAAAAACATTATAGGAACAATGTTTAGTGGCTCAATGTATTACAACAGTGTTTTTAAAAGACTTAACAATTTATTGATATAGAACACAACCAAGCACATGTGGTCAGAACACAAATGAGTCACAGGTATAAAGTATTAAGCATTTCTCCCAAAGAAAAGTCTGTCTAAGCAAAAAGCTAGCAAGCATCTTTAGGTTCGCTCACGCTCCGCCTCTTTGCCCATTTTTGGTATCTCCCGTTCGCTGCAATGACACAAGAGCAAAATGTCGATAGTTGGCCACGCCTACTGGTAGCTTCTTTTGCGCTCTTCAGAAACCTATGGATAACGTCACTGATATTACGTCTATATCTTTTACAGTCTAGGGTATAATCATATCAACAAGACAGAAGCAACAATCAAGAATCAAGATCAAGAATGTTTTACAAGTTACTTGAGATCTGCTTCCTTCATGTCTGTCACTGTTCTGTTTATCTGACGCAGTCAAGGCTGAGATTGGGCACACTCTGACAGGCATGTGGGGACAGTGGGCAGGGAGAACTAGCATTAAAGGCACAGACAAACAAAACAACAAACACAGCTACATTGCGTTCAGAGCTGAAAATTCTAATATTCGGAATGAAATAAAATATAATTTGATGGGTGTTTTGAGTTGAAACTTTACAGACACATTCTGGAGACAAAAAAGACTTCTCTTAAATCTTGAAAAAGGGGTTACAATAGGTGCCCTTTAATGTTTAAGTTCAATTTTGTCATAGCACCACTTTTTAAAATTACTTTGTCTCACTCCACCAATCCACCAATCGATCATTCAGTTTTAACCTTCTCAAATAGCAACTGAACTTGATGACAACCCCATTTTAAACTTCTCATTCCTTCCAGCTAAACTTCAGCTCGTGTTTGTTCATGTCATAGCATACAATACAATACTCACTGCTCAAGCCAATATAAGATATTTAGAGCTCTATTAAGCCACAATCCATCTGAATTTGCTTTTAGGAACAAAAAAATGTTGGCCAGGACATGTGGAGCCTTCGAATCGATGTCTCCAAGACCTAAGGTGCATTATATCAAATCCCTCTGAACCAGACGGTGGCCAAGAAGAGCAGAGGTGACCGTTTACACCACTGATTCATACTTCAATACTAATTGATGTTCCTACATCATGTCCAAACCAGCTAATATCTGACATGTGCATTAGTACACGTGTTGCTGACCTTTTGATCTGGCCGGTCGGGACCCTAACAGATCCGGTTACATCTGGAGCCCTTACGACACAGGAACAACATGGACTTTCAATCAGAGCTCAGTGTATTCGGGGTCTCTTTCCACTACAGTATGTGGTTTGTCTGAAGAGCTGTCAGGGAGTTAAAATGGAGAAGTGAAAGGATTAGTGGTGGAGAAAAAAAAACATGGACATTCGTCAGGATGAAGGAGGGACTGAACTGCTGCGCGCATTTGTCTTCTGATCTCATGAAACTTCCAGAGTGATTTCACAGTGTCCTGGTGCTTTTTTGGACAGCGGTTGGAGCTTAGTGTCACAAGGCCTTCTTGTTTCGGAATATTGTTGGTGTCCAAATAATATGGTGCATTTCTCTTTTTTGTACAGCTGAAAGTACTAGCATAGAGAATTTCCATACTAGTCCAGGCCACTTTTTTAGACTTTAAACCGAGGTCCTGACTTTCTGTGGTCATTAAAAATCCCAGGTTGTTCTTCAAAAAAAGAGTAGGGGTTTAACCCTGGCATTGGGGCCAAATTTGCCGGCTGGCCTCTGTCCATCATAGCCTCCTAACCATCCCCATATAATAACCATACTCCTCTCCACACTCTCAGAAATAAAGGTAAAGGAGCTGTCACTGGGGCAGTACCTTTTTTAAAAGATACATATTTGCCAAATGGTCCATAGTGGTACCTTAAAGGTGCACATTAGTACACAAATGTACTTACAAAATACCTTTGAGGTACCATTATGGACCCTTCAGATACAAATATGTACCTTTTGAAAAGGTACTGCTCCAGTGACAGCTCCTGTACCTTTATTTCTGAGAGTGCACCAACCAGCTGGTGGGCGGTTAGCAGTGTGGCTGCTGTCATGTCATGCAGGTGGATTCTGCACACTGATCGTAGATGAGGAGATTCCCCCAAAAAATGTGTAAAGCACTTTGAGTGTCCAGAAAAGTGCCATGTATAGGTAAGACATTTATTTATTTAAAGCTTTCCATAAATTGCAGCTTATTTATGATACAAAGAGTAATTCTGCACAGCAGTCTTTGGCAAACTGTAGCAAATCTGGTCGTCATAGAAGAGATTTATGGCTAATTAGAATAATAAATGACTGATGAATATGGAGAAGATGGAGGCCTACAAATTCTTCATTTTTTTTTTTTTTGTTTAAAATCTAATCAAATAGGAAAATAAAGCATGAGCAAGAATTTTTTTTAATTTGCCACATCCCGCAAATCACTAGGTTTTACCCATTTTTCAACAAGGTGTTTTTAATCAACCAAATATAGTTAGCAATTTTACAATCTTTATATGAGCCACTAAATTATGTTCTGTTATTACTTAACTGTTTCATCAAATAATAATTACAAAGCATCTTCTGTTTTAGGTGTTAACCATTGAACTTTAGCACAGATTTTTCTTTCCGATGCATCTTTAGTACCGGTATAATGTGCATTTCAACATTTTTTTAGCACATTTTTCTTATTTAAAGCTTTTCATGAATTGTAGCTTATAAATGATTTTGGGCTCTATCATACACTCGGCGCAATAAGGCACAAGACATGTATGAAATTGTATTTTCACGTTT
This sequence comes from Danio rerio, assembly GCF_052040795.2. Taxonomy (NCBI): domain Eukaryota; kingdom Metazoa; phylum Chordata; class Actinopteri; order Cypriniformes; family Danionidae; genus Danio; species Danio rerio. The sequence goes on from NC_141032.1 coordinate 39,282,029, forward strand.
TGCGCCACGTTGTTTAAATAGCAAATCCATTTGCGCTAATTTGTGGACTCATGGGTGTGCTGGTCTAAAAAGGATGTGTTTTACGGCGCATTGTTGGCGTGTTGCTGTTTTGGGGAACTGAAATACACAGAGTCATTGACCAACTGAAAGCTGGTCTAAATTCCAGCACAGAGTGCAGTAGTTATGTGCCTATGCAGGTCCAAACGCATACACATTGGTTAATCCACGAAGGATGTACAGCAATACACAAATATTTTTACATATAAAAACAGTTAAAGGATTAAAATGTTACATAAATATAAATATAAAAACCACTACCTCCATGCCTCATCTCAGGGGCTTTTTCAGTTTATTCATGACAATTTGCATTTGTATAATGTTATTATTATTAGCAGTATTATTCATTATATGCATATTTATATTTGTTTTAATATAAGCAAGTTTAGATTTGTCCAGCTGACAGCTTTTGGAGACGTATGTTTCACCATATGGGGCATAGCATGTGTATTTGGATAAAACAAGTGTTTTAACGACATTTCATCATTATTGTTCATTTATTCGCTTTGCTGGAAATTAGAACTGAATTTAGAAATAGTTTTGAAACAAATCTTTACGCTTAACAAGGAAATATTAAATATGTAGGCTTATGGATGTCTTCAGTGGAGTGCGTACAACATTGTTTCCTCCACAAAAGTAAAGGAGTAAAGAGTAAAAGTAAAGTAAAATGAAAGTAAAGAGGCTGAATGGAGGAGGCTCATTCTTTATCCGCACGCTACAGATGGTCTGTTTCTCACTAGTGAAGCATTCATTTTTTCCACTTACAAAGTCCGCCATGTAAATAGCAGTTGCACTATTGCGCAACTGACTCTTAAAGGGAATGGGAGATAAGACTCTGATTAGTTTAATGCACATTATACTCAGAACACACCCATAACTTATTAAGAGAATAAGTATTTTTCATCCTTAAGATAGCAAAAATTTTATTCGAACGCCCTTAATGCTTTTGCGTCTTGTGCTTTACACTTCGCTCCTAGATTGTTAAAATAGAGCCTATAAAGTCCAATTCTGCACAGCAATGGCACACAGTTGCATATCTGGTTGTCATAAAGGAGATGAAAATGATTTATAAATGGCTGATGTATATGGAGGAAGGGAAAAGGCCTGCAAATTCTTCATAAAAAGAACTTCAAAATAAGCAGAACTTTTTACATTTAATTTTTTTTTTACAACCTTCATATAAGCTGCTGAATTATGTTCTGTTATCACTTTCATCAAATAGTTATTACAAAACATTTTCAGTTCTGGTTGTCAAGTTCATGCATAATCTTTGGTTTCGGCACAGAATTTTCTTTAGTCACTAAAATATACTGTGCATTCCTGCTTTTTTTCATCAGACTTTTCTTATTTAGAGTTTTCCATAAACTGTAGTTTATTTATGATACAAGGTCCAATTCTGCACAGCAATCTTTGGCACACAGTAGCATATCTGGTCGTCATAGAGGAGATGAGAATAATTTATAAATGACTGATGAATATGGAGGAGGGGGAAAGGCCTGTCTGTGCAGGATAAATGTTCAGCGTGGCTCAGTCAGAGGGACAGTAAGAAACCTCTTGAACCCTCTGTTCAGAACGACAAACTGCCTTCAACCAGGCAAATGCATAGAGATTAACATACGCATTGCAGATCCAAAGGAGCAATTTCATTTCAAAACTCAATCCGCCAGCTTGAGGATTTGCATGGCTAATTAGCGCACTGGCACTGGTTTTTATTTCCATCTTTGCTCTCTTCCTCTGCCTTCCTTCTCTCTGCTGTTTCATCTCTTTTAGCAGGAGTTATGCTCTGTTGTGATAGCAAAGAGAAATAGAGAGACTGAATTAAGCCTACCTGTTAGACTTAGGTAAAAGATCCAATTACATATGCGTAAAGCCACTCCTTTGCTGAATGCATTAATGCATGAACGATGTAAACGGTCACAGTAGTTATGATGTTTCATTTTATTAGATTGATGACGGGTTAATACGGATCGGCGTGAATCCATTAGGCTTGTGCTAGATCTGAATTCATTATGAGACATATGGATGCTAATTTCAAGTTAAATAGGCTGGCCTGTAATTTTTTGTTGTGACATTACAGATATTAAAATATTATTTGCCGACAAGTGGATTAAACCTTGTGTTTGAAGGATGGTGGTGGCAAATTATATAGGTTAAAAATGACAGTTATTTTTGGGCTGCACTGTGTGATTCAATAATCATTCTATATATGCCTGACATGAATTTTTGATGGAAACAGTATAGTATTGCTTCTCTGAATGACATGCGAGTGTCTTAATTGATGGTAAGCATCATGTTTTTTTGCTAAGAAAAAAAATAACTCAATTCAAATGGATGTACAAGATAAACGCTGATGAATATGCATAAATAATTTAAGCATTTTTAAGTAGTTATTATCTATATTATATTATAATGTTATTGATTTTAGCCATTGAAAATGTTATGTTCATTTTACATTTTCCTAACACTCACTGGCCACTTTATTAGGTACACCTGTCCAACTGCTCATTAATGCAGATTTCTAATCAGCCAATCACATGGCAGCAACTTAATGCATTTCGGCATGTAGACATGGTCAAGATGATCAGCTGCAGTTCAAACTGAGCATCAGAATGGGGAAGAAAGAGGATTTAAGTTACTTTGAACGAGGCAAGGTTGTTGGTGCCAGATGGGTTGGTTTGAGTATTTTAGAAACTGCTGATTTACTGGGATTTTCACGCACAACCATCTCTAGGATTTACAGAGAATGGTGCAAAAAAGAGAAAACATCCTGTGAGCGGCAGTTCTGTGGGTGCAAATGCCTTGTTGATGCCAGAGGTCAGAGGAGAATGGCCAGATTCAAGCTGATAGAAAGGCAACAATAAGTCAAATAACCACTCGTTACAACCGAGGTATGTAGAAGAGCATCTCTGAACGCACAACACGTCGAACCTTGAGGCGGATTAACTACAGCAGCAGAAGACCACACTGGGTGCCACTTCTTGCAGCTAAGAACAGGAAACTGAGTCTACAATTCACACAAGCTCACCAAAATTCGACAATAGAAATTTGGAAAAACTGCCTGGTCTAATAAGTCTAGATTACTGCTGCGGCATACGGATGGTAGGCTCTCATCTCTCTCTCTAAAAAAAACTACTCGAGCACTTAATTCAGCACTAAAATTTCCTTTGTATAATTAGCACTTCTTGTGTATTGCCTCTTCTTGTTGAATTGCTGCATGCCTGACTGATTAGAGTGAAGGGAGCATTTTGCGGTTCTCTGGATGACTTTAATATTAGCAAAACTCACTTTTCATTATATTTTCTTTGCTTTATTTAATTTCACTTTCACTTTTATATATCACAACTTGGCATTCCTGAAACGACTAAAGAAAAAAGTTGATCTGTTAATCAGTGGCAGTTTTTGGGCCCTATCATACACCTGGCGCAATGCGGCTCAAGGCGATACGAAATTGTTGTTTGCCAGTTTCAGCTCGGCGCAAGAGTCATTTTTACGTTTTGCACTACACTGTTTAAATAGCAAATGCATATGCACTCATATGTGTGTCCAAAGGCAATCTGGTCTAAAAAAGGAGGCTTGTTGAGGCGCATTGCTGGTGCGTTGCTATTTTGAGCAACTATAATAGACTGTTCAATAGACTAGCTTAGAGGACGTTTAAAGTCCAGCGCAGAGAAGGTTAGTTGTGCGCCTCACACACTGCTTAATACAACCCAAGCTCATTCTGAAAACGTAGTCCCGCGGACGTTTCTGGAGACAGCGGAATACGTCCCGGCAGGTACGTATGGCCGCGTTTATTTTTTTTCAAGCGAACGCTGCGGGTCGGTGTGACGCTGTTCCCTATTGCGCTTACCTCCTTGTAGAGGGCTTCCCAGCTGCAACCCGTTTGTCAACTCAGCTCACTGTGTACGTTGGCAGGCTCAAGATGCAGAGAGGAGTTGACCACGGCGATCGGTTTCGAGTCTGGGGAAGAGCGGTTCCAGCAATCAGGTAAGACAAAAACAGAATCCCAAAATTAAGTGAACGAGTTTCGAAACAGGATGAGAACGTGGTGAAATCCGAAAAAAAATCAGGGCTTTTATTTTTTTGACGGCTTTTTGTAAACTGTTGCTCGGGTTTAGGGAAGCGAGCAGGCAGGCGGGTCGATCGGTAAAATTGGTTGGGTTCAGGGAAGGAGGAGGGCGGATCAGCTAATTGGCCGGTCGTGCAGTCAATCATCCGGTCAGTCAGACAGCGGTCTCTGGTGGGTTCACACGAGAACATCGTGGGCGCGAACCGCACTCGCGAGAGGCGTTTGAGATGCGAAAAAACGCTCACAGCGGCCTCTCGCGGATTCACAAAAACAAAAACTGCAGCCGTACCTACCCGCCAGGACGTATTCCGCGGTCTCCAGAAATGTCCGGTGGACTACGTTTCCACAATGAGCCTGGGTTGGCTTAATACATACAGGATGTACAGCCATATGCAAATATCTTTACAAATAATAAAAATATAATTTTTAACCTACATAAATATAAAAACATACTTTCATGCCTTCATCTCTGGGGGCTTTTTCAGTTTATTCATGACAATTTGCTTTTGTATAATGTTATTATTATTAGCTGTATTATTTATTATATGCATATTTATATTTGTTTTATTAAAAACAAGCTTAGATTTGTCCACCTGTCAGGTTTTAGACCATATGGGGCATAACATTTGTATTTGGATATAACTCTAATAAAACTATTTTGACCACACTTAAACGTTATTATTGTTCATTTCGTTTGCTGGAAATTAGAACAGAATTTTGAAATAGTTTTAAAACAAATCTTTGCGCTTAACAAACAAAATTAATTATTTAGACTAATTGATGTCTGAACGTACAACAAGTTTTCCTATCCACGAAAGTGAAAGTAAAGAATGAGGAGGCTCATCTCTCATTCTCGCGCCGTAGATGCTCTGTTTAACTGTTTTCTCGCTAGTGAAACGCTCAGTTTTTCCACTTACAAAGTCCGCCATGTAAATAGCAAATGCACTATGGCGCAATGCAACTGACTCTTTAAGGGAATGGGAGATGAGACTCTTATTGGTTTATTCTCAAAACACACCTATTACTCATTAAAAGAATAAGCTCAACCCTGTTAGACCATGTGTTACTTAAAATAACAAAAGTGAATTCTGACACGGCCTTAATGCGTTTGCTCCCTGCACTTTAGATACAAATTAAATGATTCATTGATTCATTTATTGACTTACTGATTGGGTGAGCATCTAAATGAAAACATTCACCCCGATACATTAAAAACTCAGGAAACCAGTAATCTCATCCAAACCACCACATAATATATTCTAACAAATAATAGCCAACTTTTTGACTCCTCCAAGAACCATAAAACCAACTCTGAAGAACAAGAGGATCTTTAGCTGAACCTGAAGGCATTTCTAAGAGCCGTTAAAGAAGCTTTATTTGTAGCAGCGCAGGCCTAAAATCTACTCCACTTACAATCTCTTGGTGATCTTCTCCACTTTCCCTTCTCTTTTTTTTTCAAATACGGAGAAACGAGTGAACATGAACGAGAGAGAAAGCCGGAACGAGATGGAGAGTGTACCCATAATTACAAGTGAGGTTCATTTGAGTGCAGCATGCATTTACAGTATATGTATATTACTCTGTAGATGGGATTACCCTCATAGCCCTGCATCCAATTAGATAAACTGCCTTTAATAATTCAACGTAAGCCACCGTTCCAGAATAATGAGTGAGATAATGCTGCAGTATCTCAGACACAGATGTAATTTATCGCTGAGAGAGCAGCATTTATGGAGAATGTGATTTTCTGCAAGCATAATGAGGGTTCGGGAGTTCACCGCAAATGTTGTGGACTCCATTCCTTTGAATGTGCAAAAAAAAAAAAAAAATGTTGCCGTGAGCTTCGTAAGTGCATTTAGATTAGATTTCTTTTAAAATTGGTTTATTGCAATAAGGTAATTGCTCAGATGAATCTGGCTGATAAAACTTTTTTGCATGATGTTATTACTCTGTTGGACTGCACTTTTATGATGGCGAGTGCTAATAAAGGCATTTGCTAACAAAGTCAAATATTTTGGCTTGAGACAGAAAACTATAATGGTTAGTTTAGTAGTGATACAGGAGTGAAGGGAGCATTTTGTGGTTCTCTGGATGACTTTAATATTAGCAAAACTCGCTTTTCATTATATTTTCTTTGCTTTATTTCATCTCACTCACACTGTTATATCACAACTTGGCATTCCTGAAAGAACCAAAGAAAAAAGTTGATCTATTAATCAGTGGTAGTTTTTGTTACTGGTTTGAATATTTGTTTGTTTGTTTGTTTTTGTGTTTTTTTATTTATTTATTTATTTATTTATTTGTAATTGTTTTGTATTTATTTAATTAATTAAATTTTTTTGTATATATTTATTTACATTTATTTAATTGTTTATTTGTATTTTTATTTATATTTTAATTTATTTATTTATTAATTTGTATTTGTTATTTATATATTTTATTTTTCATTATATTCATTTTATTTTTTATTTTAAAGAAATGTTTTCCATCATAATTATGCTTTTTTTATTATTATTTTCTATACTTTGCTTACTACATGTAATAGTCTTTTTTTTGTAGGATGTTTTATTAAAACTGCATTTTTTATAACAAATAATAGATTTTTTAAAAACTGCACATTGTTATGTAAACTAATGTTATTTTACTAGATAGCTTTATTGATGGCTTGAAATATGTTATTTATTTATATATATATTTATTTATTTATATATTTATTTATTAATTTATTTTTGATTTATTTTTCATTTTAAAGTGCTGTTTGTTTTGTTTAGGTTTGCTTTTATGTAAGTTTGTGTTTTGTTTTTAAGGCAGGTTTATAACAAGCTGATAGTTTGAAATATCCTCTATATATTTATTATTTTATTAAATATTTATTTATTATTTTTTGTTTTATTTTTTTAATTTTAAAGAACTGTTTGTTTTGTTTAAATTTGCTTTTATATAAGCATTTTATAGAAGTTTGTGTTTGTTTTTTGTTTTTTAAACTAATATTTAAACTAAAAAAATTTTTTTTAACTGGTCTGTTGCAATAATGCTCAGATGAATCTGGTCGATTAAACTGTTTTTTGGGCTCTTACTACTCTAAAATATGGACCAAATATTTTTATCATCGAGTAATTTGATCTGTCCACAAGGATTGCACTCTTTATTGATGGTTTGAAATTCTTTGAAATTATTTTTATTTTTATAGTTTATATACAGTCAGAATTAGTCAGAATTATTAGCCCCCCTGTTTATTTTTTTTCACCAATTTCAGTTTAACGGAGAGAAGATTTACACATAATAGTTTTAAGAGCTCATCTCTAATAACTGATTTCTTTTATCTGTGACATGATGACAGCAAATAATATTTGACTAGATGTTTTCAAGACACTTCTATACAGCTTAAAGCGACATTTAAAGGCTTAATTAGGTTAACTATAGGCAGGTTAGGGTAATTAGACAAGTTAATGATGGTTTGTTTTGTAGACTATCAAAAAGAAAATGCTTAAAGGGGCTAATAATTTTAAACTTAAAATGGATTTTAAAATATTTAAAACTGCTTTAAAAAAAAAAAAAAAAAAAAAAACTTTTTCCAGAAGAAAAAATATTATCAGACATACTATTAAAATTTCCTTGCTCTGTTAAACATCATTTGGGAAATATTTAAAAAAGAAAAAAAATAATAATTCAAAGGGGGGCTAATAATTCTGACTTCAACTGTATGTATATTCATTTTCATTTTAAAGTGATTAGTTTCAGTATTTTTATGTACATTTTTATTTTTAACTTTTCTCCTCTTAGGTAATCTTCTTTCAACATGCTATATAGTTTAAATGTTTGTAATATTAACTAATTATATTATTTATTATTTTTTATTTTAGTTTTGGTTCTCCATATCGCTTTAATCCCAGCAAACTCTGTTTCCATTTTAATTAATTTTCTTTCTTTTTTTTATTTTACCTCTCATCTTGGCTCCCCAATGTCCTTGGCTGTCTGGCTCCTCCTGTAAACAGCGCAGGAATCACATCTTGGCATTCCTGAAACAACACTGGATTTGATTTTACAACCCAATTAAAGTCGAGCTGTAAATCAGTGGGCCAGTGGAGCCTTTTCCCCTTCATTCTCTTTTCTTCTCTCTCTCTCTCTCTCTCTCTCCTTCTCTCTCTCCTTTCGCTTAGCACCTTCAGCGGAATTTAGTATCCCAGAAGGCTGTGAACCAATATCAGGACAGCTTATAAAAGCAACAGGGCAGAGAATAGAGGCAGGACTGATGAGGGCGTTTACAGGGCAGCCAAGGATGCCACCCTTGAGCTTCCTAAATCACGGAGCTGTGATGGCGAGCGAGTGGCTCTGTGGCTTCGGTCCATGGAGACCAGAACTCTTCAGCACTAAATCCTGGATGAGTCTGGGTGCTGTCCGCTCAATCTACAGACTTTATGAGCAGCATCTGTAGCAGTAGAGGTCATTTTAAATATTAGTTTGTGATAATTCTTTTCTGGATGAATACTGTTAAAACATTATGGGGTTAAAATGCATGGAGTATGTGGGGTAAAATGGAGATATTGCACTTTTTTCTGCAAATTGCATTTATTTGTATTCTATTTTAAAATGTATTATTCTGAAATAATTCTTCGTTGCTTTTCAAAAAAAAAGTTCTATCTATCTATCTATCTATCTATCTATCTATCTATCTATCTATCTATCTATCTATCTATCTATCTATCTATCTATCTATCTATCTATCTATCTATCTATCTATATATATATATATATATATACATACAGTTGAAGTCAGAATTATTCGCCCCCTTTTGATTTTTATTTTCTTTTTTAAATATTTCCCAAATGATGTTTAACAGAGCAATGAAATGTTCACAGTATGTCTGATAATATTTTTTCTTCTGGAGAAAGTCTTATGTGTTTTATTTCGGCTAGAATAAAAGCAGTTATTAATTTTTAAAAAAACAATTTTGGGACAAAATTATTAGCCCCTTTAACCTAATTTTTTTTTCGATAATATACAGAACACACCATCGCTATAAATTAACTTGACTAATTACCCGAACCTGCCTAGTTACCCTTATTAACCTAGTGAAGCCTTTAAATGTCACTTTAAGCTGTATAGAAGTGTCTTGAAAAATATCTACCAAAATATCATTTATTGTCATCATGACAAAGATAAAATAAATCCGTTATTAGAAATAAGTTTTTAAAACTATTATGCTTAGAAATGTGCTGAAACAACCCTCCCAGAACAGAACAGAAATTGGGGAAAAAAATAAACAGGGGCGCTAATAATTCAGGGGGGCTAATAATTCTGACTTCAACTGTATATATATATATATATATATATATATATATATATATATATATATATATATATATATATATATTTATATTTAAGAGCAATTTATTTATTAACTTATTTATTGGCTTATTTAATTTTTCATAAGTTTGTTTGTTGACTCGCTCATTTGTTCGCTCATTTTTTTCATTTCCTTGCTTGTCTTTAGTTTGCTCGCTCGTCCTTTCGTTCATTTTTCCACTCGCTTCCTCGTCCTTTTGGTCGTTTGCTCATTGTTTCGTTCGTCATACGCTCGTCCTTTAATTTGTTTGTTTGCTTGTCTTTTGAATCGTTCATTCGCTCATCCTTTCATTTGTTTGCTCATCTTTTCGTTTGCTCATCCTTTCCTTCGTTTGCATGTTCTTTTTTTCGTTTATTCAGTCGTTCTTTCATTTGTTTGTTCGCTCGTCCTTTCGTTCATTTTTCCACTCGCTTCCTCGTCCTTTTGGTCGTTTGCTCATTGTTTCGTTCGTCATACGCTCGTCCTGTAATTTGTTTGTTTGCTTGTCCTTTCAATCGTTCATTCGCTCATCCTTTCATTTGTTTGCTCATTCTTTTTTTTTGTTTATTAACTCGTTCTTTCATTTGTTTGTTCGCTTGTCCTTTTGTTTGTTTATTCGCTTATCCTTTCATTTGTTTGCTCATCCTTTCGTTCGCTCGTCCACTTGTCCTTTCTTTCGTTTGTTCACTCGTCTTTTCGTTTGTTCATTCACTCGTCTTTTTATTTGTTTGTTCACTAGTCATTTCGTTCGTTCATTCACTCATCCTTTCATTTCCTTGTCCACTTGTCCTTTTGTTCAGTTTTTCGCTCGTCCTTTTGTTTCTTCATTTGCTAGTCATTTTGTTTGCTCGTTCACTCATCTTTTTGTTCGTTTATTCATTCGCTTGCTCGATTATCCATTCGTTGGCTCATCCTTTTGTTGGTTAATTCATTCGTTCTTTCATTCGTTTGTTTGTTCATTCGTTTGTCTGTTCGTCCATCTGTCAATCCTTTTGTTCATTCTTTAGTTTGTTCATTCACTTGTCCTTTCATTCGTTTGTTCGCTCGTCCTTTTGTTCGTTCATTCGCTCATCCTTTGATTCGTTTGCTCATCCTTTTATTCCCTTGTCCACTCATCCTTTCATTCGTTTGTTCGCTCATTTATTCGTTTGTTCATCCTTTCGTTCGTTCGCTTGTTCATTCACTCATCCTTTCGCTTGTTCGTTCATTCGCTTGCTCGCTCATCCTTTCGTTCGTTCGTTCAGTCATGTATTCACTCGTTCCTTCATCTGTTCGTTCGTTTGTTCTTGCATTCACTCATTCCTTTGCCTGTTCTTCGTTTGTTCATTTGTTCGTTCATTTGTTTATTCATTTGTTCATTTATTTACTAATTATTCAATTTAATTTGTTTAACTACTCATTGTTATATAATCCAGTATTGTTTTAGTATCACTTAGTAAATTGTGGTGTTTATAAATAGTTGGATTGTAATTTGTTTTTTCCCCTTATAATTTCAAGTAGCAAAAGCTGTAATAACCTTGATATATTCTTTTGACTTATGGGTTAACTTCTGTCTGTGATTCAGCATCAGCATTAATAGTGTTTTTTTTTTTTTTTTTTCAGCAACCTTCTTGCTGTCTGGCCGTTTTGCTACACTCTAAAAACTGCTGGGTTGAAAACAACCCAATTTGGGTTGTTTTGGTAACCCAGCGCTGGGTAAAAAAGGGACAAACCCAACGCTGGGTTACTTTAACCCAGCAAGTTGGGTTACAAGTTTAACCCAGCATGCTGGGTTGTGATTTTAACCCAACTATTAGTTAAAAATTACTACACTGCTGGGTTGAATGTAATCCAAAATGGGTCAGAAATTTAATCTAGAAACTGATGATTAAAATCACTAAAATAAAAACAATTCTACAGCAATACATAGTTGTTCAGTAATGGAATTTTATTTATGACAAAAGATAAAATGTGTCCAAATGAATTTGAGATTTTTTCCATCTGCACCTCAGCATTAACCCTTTGACTGCCTGCTCTACCAAATGGTTGACCTCGTTTTTACTGTTTTAAATAATGACTGTTAAAGTCACAAGAAAAAAGATGATTTAGTGTTCAAAATATTTCTTTTAAATATATATATATATATATATATATATATATATATATATATATATATATATATATATATATTTTTTTTTTTTTTTTTTTTTTTTTTAATTGGTCTTACACATAATTTTTCAGATTTTTCATAATTCTGGTACTTTTACCATAAACATACATATCAATCATTTGGTAGAGGTTGATATTTTAGAAATTATAACATGTGTTAAAATGTACTGATTGTGTTCAATAGCGACATTAGCAGTTGAGAAATGCAATCCAATTTTTTTTCTTGAAAGGGTTGTTAAAGGGTTAAGACGATTTCTGTGAAAATTTATCAAACTGTATCACAGAAACACTGACTAAAGTTCAGTAACAATGCATCAGACTGAAATCAGACAAATTACCTTAAGAAAATGCATATTTGAAATACATTCAAAAACATTTGCATCATTTATAAATCAGGAATCATCAGTAAGGCAATTGCAATGTTATTGCAGAGTAGAGAAAAACAATAGTATAAGGAAGTAATAATGAAAATGCATCTAAATGACTGAAGTCAGAAAGTAATTTGAGCACAAACATCAACATATTCTCATATAAATCATCAACTGCAATGCAGAAAAAAATATGTGAAAGTAATAATGAAAAGGCATCAAACAGCTTGAAAAAACAAAACAAACAATAAAAACTAAGAAAATACAAATTTTATATTAAGAAAAAATAAGAAAACATTTTATAACTTTCCCTTTAACAATTATGTGCAAACATCAATATATGAGCTATAAAGCAATCATCAGTAAGGATGATCAAGTTCAATGTAAATGCAGTTTTGAAGAAAAAACAGATATAAAAGTTAAAATGAAACCTGAGGATGGAAGCATTTTAAAACAAATTTGAAATAGGAAAACTTTTTTTAACTTTTACTCGAACAATCATGTGCAAACATCAATCCTGAGATATAAAAGAGTCTGTAAGAAACATTAGTTGCAATGTAACTGCAGTGTAGAGTGTCTTAAAAAATATCGAGTCCATTATTATGTGCCGTCATCATAGCAAAGAGAAAAGAAATCAGTTATTAGAAATGAGTTATTAAAACTATTCTTTAGAAATGGGTGTCATGGTGGCACAGTGGGTAGTACGATTGCCTCACAGCAACAAGGTCGGTGGTTTAAGCCTCAGCTGGGTCAGTTGGTGTTTCTGTGTGGAGTTTGCATGTTTTCCCCGTGTTCGTGTGGGTTTTCTCTGGGTGCTCCTTTTCCCCCACAATCCAAAGTACAAGTTAAAGAACACAGAATCCAAGGAAGCAGTGAGGTCACAGTATTAATTATTACTGTTTGTCAGCAAAAATTAATGCTAGCAGAACCCTTACTGCTAGTGTCTCCTCCCCAGGATGTCCATAAACCACAGTCTGCCACACCAGGGAACACTGCTTGGGGTAGTTCACACCAAAGATGTAGAATGCTTTATAGCAAACGTCCACTTTGGCAAGTAATGTACTTTGCAATAATAAATAGCACAGCACGTGAGCAAAGGCTTGAAAGAAGTGGTGGTCTCCAAGGATGAGAACATGAGGAAACTCAATAGATTCTTGAATTCAATGGATGAAGATACTCAGCAATATTGGTCCCAATCTGAAAAAATAAATAGAAGTAAGATTTATTAAAAACTCAAAAGTGTAAAAGTTAAATATCTTTAGAGTTAACTTTAGAACACCTAAAATACCTTTAGAAGCAATTAAGGCCATAACACACCAAGCTATCAGCCAGTGTTGGCATTAGTTAACCACTGACCATGGCACCATGCTGCAATTTTTTGGCCCGAGTGAAGATGACAATGCAACAACAGGTTTGCCTAAGGAACTTTTTTTAATAAGTAATAGTAAGGCAAGATGAGCATTTGAAATTATTAAGTATTTAATTGTGTTTTCTTAATGAGAATAGATAAGACCCTTCTTCCTGAGCTGGGACTGTTTGCAACCGTATTTGTATAATTTGAAGCCGCATTTAAATTTTCTTTAAAAACTTCAAAAATGAGGCACAATCTCAGTTCAAGATGGATAAAATTGCTGAAATATTTTCCTAAAAAAAAAATCTTTCTGACTGAAGAAAGAATGACATGAACATCTTGGGTGACATCTTTTTATGTTTTACGCAGCAGATGCCCTTTCAACTGCAACCCATCACACTCTCATTTACACACACACTATGGACAATTCAGCTTACCCAATTCAGCTACACCGCATGTCATTGGACTGTGGAGGGGAAACCCATCCAAGGCTCAAACCAGCGACCATCTTGCTGTGATGCGACAGCACTACCCACTGCGCCCCCATGCCACCCTAATAACAAACATAAAAATAACATTTTCATTGTTAATAAAATAACTAAGACAATCATTATGCATTAAATGCATCATTATGCATCGAGAAACCTTTAATTGAATCCTTACCCTCTGAATTGTATTCAAATTGACCTAAAAACGAGGAAAGGTTCGTTCCTGTGCTAAAAATAAAACAAGAGAATGTCACTGGTTGCATGAACAGCAGATTTTAAAAAATAACCAGACAAAAACAAATTGGCATTAGAGTTCAATCTCTCAGTTTAAAGTGTTGAAGTGGCTAATGATTACTAGGGCTGCCCCCTAATAATTGAATAACCATTAGTCAACTAAAAATTTATTATTCATTCATTCATTTTCTTTTTAGCTTTGTCGCTTTATTAATCTGGGGTAACCACAATGGAATGAACCACCAACATATCCAGCATAAGTTTTATGCAGCGAATGCCCTTTCAGCTGCAACCCATCACTGGGAAACAAATACTCATTCACACACATACACCATTGACAATTTAGTCTACTTAATTCACCTTTACCACGTCTTTGGAAACCGGGGCACCTGGAGGAAACCCACGCGAACACGGGGAGAACATGCAAACTCCACACAGAAAGGCCTATTGACCCAGCCAAGGATCGATCAAGTGACCTTGTTGCTATGAGGCGAATGTGCTACCCACTGGTTGCAGAAAAAAAGTCCACACTGGCAAAGTCAATGTATGCTGCATGAATCCGCTGTGTAAAAAATATGCTGGATAAGTTGGCGGTTCATTCCGCTGTGGCGACCCCAGATTAATAAAGGGACTGAGTCAAAAAGAAAATGAATTAATGAATAAATGGTTTATTAATAAATCTGTAATTATTCAACTAATGCTTCAAATGAACATCACAAGTCAACCAGACAAATGTTTAGACAAGGGCAGCCCTAATGATTACAATGAACCAAGTAAAATATTATTACATACCTTCAAATGTGGGGATTAACTCCTCAAGATTGCATTCTTTTAGTTTGATTTTCACGCAATTATCCATCTGAAAAAGAATAACAGATAAAAGCGTTTAAGCAAAATTAAGTAAAAAAAGATCATGTTAGCCAAAAGTCACTATATCACAAAAATACTCCTAAATGATAATAATTATCCAGGGTGTCACATAAAACGGTGGTCAAACTTTTTCTTTTTGCAGTCGAAGATGATTAGGTTGGAATTAGTCTTAGCTCAGACATTTCCGTTAGCATGAAACGACCCTTACATACAGGATTAATTAAAGATAGCTCAAATCACGTCTAGAATGTAAAATGCTCATAGTAAATTAATAACATTTGCTATTCAATGTACAGATGTACAGCTAAACAAAATGTACAAAAAAAAAACATTGTTAGAAGCTGAATTCAACACTTATGCATCAAAGTATTGTCACAAAAATCCATGAACAAACTTAAGAAATACAAGAGTAAAAATACTACTTACTGCTTTACAGTTAACACCCCAGAAAGATCACAAATCACAGTAACGTTACTTACTGTCATCACCTAGCCAACATAAAAATCTGTGTCATTCAAAAGGTATTTTATTACAATAAAAAGCTCCTAAATTATCCAAGGTGTTGTGTTTATAAAGTGGTCATCAAACATGCTTCACGTTAGTTTCATTAGTTACCTTATACTTTTCGAGCTCCTTCCGATGCCATGCGCGCTTACCCGTCCACCGATCAACAGGCTGGGCGTGAGGTGGAGCAACAGGTCGGGCGTGAGGCGAGCACAGGTCAGGAGTTAGGCGGAGCAACAGCTCGGGCGTTAGGCGGAGAAACAGGTCCGGAGAAACAGGTCGCCGTTAGGCGGAGAAACAGGTCCGGAGAAACAGGTCCGGAGAAACACGTCGCCGTTAGGCGGAGAAACAGATCCGGAGAAACAGGTGGCTCGTCAGGCGGACTCGGAGCAACAGTTCAGCCATAAGGCGAGCACAGGTCAGCGTGAGGCGGAGCAACAAGTCGGCCATCAGGCGGAGAAACAGAAAAAAAAGCGCGTGTATATTATACTAAGTAAACTAAGTGTGTTATTTCTTATGAAAATTGTTAAATACACACTAAATAACTTACGTCTCACACAGAATTTCACTCGCTTCCCCTCAAAGACAGCGCAAAGAAAATGGCGGTTTCTCACGTTGATGTCCCTGCATGTTGACGTGACGTGCGTGCTCTCTTTCACGTCCGCGTTCCCAACCCAGCACTGCTGGGTTATAGATAAGGATCGATTTTCAACCCAAATTGGGTTGAATCAACCCAATTTTGTTACCCAGCAGTCTCAACCCAGCATTTGGGTTAAAAAACCAACCCAGCGTTTTTTAGAGTGTACCCACTGCGCCACCATGCTGCCCCACTGTAGATCAGTAAAACAATATTTGATCAAACTTTTGCTCTCAGAATCAAATGATATTCTGGCCAGAAACTGAAATTCAGCCAACAGTAATACTGATGACCATATTGCTCTTGATTCATCCGCTGGTAGATTAAACTATCTCTCTGTGTGCCACTTGTTTTTTACACCATGTCCGTCGCCAGGACAGTAATTGCCTGCTGTAATAAATCAAAGGCGTTACAGGCGATTGTCATTTTTCATTAGCGCGACAACAGGTCAATGCAGGCTCGCAGCTATTAGTCAGAAATTTCCTCTAATGGCATATCAATAACTCTCTGACACCTCGCGCACCAACTGTCTGCATGATCTTTTCTTTCTTTTCTTTCGTATAAAAGAGCCTCGTTTTTTTTAAGAAGAGGCATGACGTGCATTAAAGCTTTTGAAATGACAATTTCTTCCTGGCATTGCCTTAATTGCTCAGTTTATAAAACAGAAACAGAGGGTGGAATTTAAATAGCTTGAAGTCAGTCTTTTATACAGTAAGACAGACACATTCAACTGAAATGTGCTTATTTTTGTGATGTGGCCATTCATCTTTCTCTTGTCAAATGCACAAACACTCATTATGAATAGGCATCTGGCAATATGCAGCTCGTGATGAATGTGAGGATCGCCTCATGTAGACAGTGCGACAAAGTCAATTCGCCTCTATTTGAGAGAAATTAGGCCAATGCAGTCATTTTGGCCTGAGTGTTTGTCTTTAGACCCCAATGAATGAAACCTCGGAGCGCTTTTTTTTAAACACTGGCTCTTTTTCATGTCATTAGAAGCCTTACAGATGGAGTAATGAGGAAAGGCAGCTCTTCGGTCCAACTCACAATGCCAACAAACTGCTTTGAGTCTTGGCTATATATATTAAATCAGGTCCGTTTCTTGGGAGTTTACAGTAGGTGACGTGACTGGTAGCGATTAGTATGTTGATATTTACCTGATATTTGTATGATATATAGTATGGCACTGATATTTACCTTATTCGAATTTACACAATTTTTTAATTTTCCTTATTATATAAAGTTTGTGCATGTGTGTGTGTTTTACACACTTGATGTTTAAGAGTTTCAACCTTTCACTGCTTTTTTTTTTCTATTTTTGCATATTGACTGAATTTTTATGTGTATCACATGTTTTAAAAAAGTGATACAGATGCACACATAATTGCACTACTGTCTACTTGTTTTTCATTTTGAGGTGATAAATTAGATTTTTAGAATGATAGAAACATTCTCTAAATTGTGCCTTTGTCCATTTCACAATCATGTCCAATATTATTTTATTTTTTAACATCTATTTTGCGTGTGTTCACAAGAACCACAACATTCACCAAATGTCATACTATTCCAATAGAGCAGTTATTTTTACAGTTTCAGGTTCAATACTGAAGTGACAAGTTCAAAACTGCCTCCCTAATAAGCCAAACAGGTGTCTATGAGGAGCAACCTGTTAATCATTTTTGTTGCTTTCACACAAAATGCATGCAATAAACATTCTCTACAAGTAGCTACAGTTTCTACATTTTCAGCACTTTTTTTCCAATGCTAACAAACTCACTTCCACCCTCTTAACAATATTTTCAAAACAGACTAATTGCAAATTTCATTCATTTTTTTGCAAAACGACAATCTTTACAAACTGATGGGAATTTCAGCTGAAAGCCTACTTCATTTATTTTATTTTATTTTATTTTTTTGTAAAAAAAAAGGGATAGTTTAGAACTTATTTTGTTAGGAAATGTGGATAATAGCAAATGCTGTAATTCAATAGGAAAAGAAGAGTTATAAATAGTGATAAAGATACTGACTGTAGGAAAAACAAAGAGTATCTAATTGATGGAAGTACAATGCAATCTAAATTTCTACATTTTAAATGTACCCAACATTTTGAAGTGGAACAATACATGACAGAAATTGTGTTGTTGTATGACTTTCCTCTCTAACTTGCAGTTTAAGAAATGTTTTGAAAAATTTAAACTGATATTCACATGTAATATTTGCAACAAATTACAGCATTTATAAAAAAAATCTTCACACATTCTTTATTAATATAATAATTATAAATGTGTATTATTTCTGTAATTCTCCTGGTTATTGCTTTGTTTAAATCAGTGTGTTCAGAATGAAATGTATGTTTTCTGAATAAGAATTGCTGTCAGTGGTTTGGTGAAAAAAGCTTATTTTGAGCAAAAATAAAAAAATAAAATAAAATAAAATAAAAAAACGAACAAAAAACAACTGTTGTGTTGGCCTGAGTCAGTTTTACAGGTGAGCTGAACTGTTCAGTCTAGAGTCATGTTTGTGATGCACACCAGTGTTGGGGGTAACACATTACAAGTAACGCGAGTTATGTAATAATGTTAATTTTCTAAGTAACGAGTAAAGTAAAAATTACAGTAAGTAATAATATTTGAGTTACTTTTTAAAAATATTTAGTTACTTTTTTTTATTAGCTTTTAAAAAATCCATTGTTGAATTAAAATGATCATAGTCACGTTGAATCCTACACACAATGAGGGAATGTAGGAACAGACAGAAATAAAGATGGCACAGCCTTACATTTCCCAGATAGAAATATTCACTTTATTTTGAACACATGGAAGAAAAGGAAAAGAGGATCATCTGAATGAACAGTAATTTTACTTTTTAATAAGCAAACGATTTTTTGTTCAATAGACGTCTAATAGACATCTAAATGTAAGCAGCTTGGCTAAAACAAGGATAAACTTTGGTTGTCAGTGAAAATCTTATAGACATCCAAGAATAGCACAAAACTAGACTAGTCATCAAATAGACTTTATATGTGCAGTCATTCATTTCGGTTTATTTGATGACTAGTCTAGTTTTGGCCTATTCTTAGAGGTCTATTAGGTTTACAATAACAGCCCAAATTTAGCCTAGTTTTAGCCAAGATGACTATGTGTAGACATCTATTAGACATCTTTTAAAAAACAAAAACAAAAAAAAATGTTTGCTGGGTAACATTATCCTACATTGAATAATTTTTAATATGTTTTTTGCTGTTTTAAATGGAAATTAAGGTTATATGGTGTATTTTCAATTACAAAGGAAAAAGAAAAAGAATCAAAATGTCCTGCAAGTTCTGAAGGAGATCAAGCCTCATTCTAGTAAAAAAAATTAACCAAAAGTAACTCAAAAGTAATGTAACGCATTGCTTACCATAAAAAGTAACTAAGTATTCAATTCAATTCAATTCACCTTTATTTGTATAGCGCTTTTACAATGTAGATAGTGTCAAAGCAGCTTCACATAAAAAATCTTAGTAAATGGAAACAATGTAGTTCAGTATTTATTGTTTAAGTTCAGTTCAGCTCAGTTCAGTGTGGTTTATTAGTCACTATTGAGGGCTTAAACACTAAGTAGCAAATTTATCGATAGGTAGCTCTTCTGATCCCAAACCATGCAAGCTAATGGCAAGTAACGCAGCTAATTACTTTTTGGGGAGTAACTCAATAATGTAATGCATTACTTTCTAAAGTGACTGTCCCCATGATTTTAAAAATGTGCTGCACAATGTTTGTTAGCAGTTGAAAATAACTCTTCTCTGGTCAGATGTGCCTGTAGAACATAGAAGGGTTAACAGGATTCTGCTCTACATCACACATGATGCCATTTACTTTGGAAAATTTTGGTAAAAAAATAAACCTTTGTGCAATCCTTTCATCTTTATGGGGTTCCATTTGTGCCAAATCCCTACGCCTGCTTTCGGTTTACTTTTGTCTTCGTCTACTCTCATTGCCCGTTATGTTCAGCATTGTTGGCGTACATGTTGTCTGTTGATGTCATCTTAATCTGTTGTCCCGTCTGTTTTTCTCTATTTTGTACTGTCATATTCTATGGGTTATTCTGTCATGTGATCTGTTGTCTATTCATCTGTACTGTCATCTCTACCGTTGTATGCTGTCGCCCTTATGGTCGTCCTTACTGTCGTCTACGCTGTCGTTTATACTGTCATCCTTACTGTCGTCTATGCTGTTATCCATGCTGCAGTTTATTCTGTCATCCTTACAGATCAGATGACAGAATACCCCATGGAATATGACAGTACAAAACAGAGAAAAACCGACAGGACGTCAGATTAAGTCGACATCAACAGACAACATGTACGTCAACAATGCTGATTTTCCTAAACATGCGGGCAATGAGAGTAAGTATATTTTGGCACAAATGGAACCCCATACATCTTGAAACACTCCATAAGTGAGTTGCGTTCTGGCAGCAGCATTTTCTTGTCTTAATCTGACTCTTGATTTGATGTCTTTCGCAGACTCCATCATCAGGATCTTGCACGTAAAGCTCCGCAAATTTGATGACTGTTATTTTGGACTTAAGTGGACTGATTGATTGAGGTCTCTTGGGAACGGGAAGAATAACATTGTTCTTCGCACACCGTGACTTAGGCCCCAATCAGGCAACAGTTTGCACTTGGCACAGCAGGTGAGATGATTTCAGGCAAATAATGACAACTGTGATTATGAGGGGGGCTGAATGTAAAACAGTCTTGGTTTGAGCGTCTCTCGATCTGTAGTTGTGCAGCAGAAAGATCTCTACACCTGGAGCCTGCTTGCTTGTGACATGTTGACGCAGCTGTGGCTTTGGTGGAGAGTTTTAGATGGCAGACACACCACGGTAAACCTGCACCTGTGGGATTGTGGGTAGATGAGTTCAGAGCTTTTGACAGCTGGTACGATGCGTGATTCTGTATTACATTGTCAAAAGCTGTTGTTGTCAAATGCAAGGGTTTGTACTTGTATAGTGTGTGAATTACGCGTGTGGCCTTATTTTTTTTAAACCTAAAGATTTTTGACAAATTATTAGATTTGAGTAGGGTTGCAGCACAAAATTGCCAATTGCAATTCATATCTGAAAAAGCTGTTTTCAGCTTTGGCTGAGTTAGCTTTAGCTTTAGCCAAAATCATGACCAAAACATGACATTCGAGTTTCTCAGATGCCACATTTTGACTTTGACAGTGCCCATTTCATGCATATAACATGGATAAACTAAAACAGGTAAAGATGAAATTCATTTTTAATTAATATGTACTTAGCAATTGTGCTAGCCAGTGGTTTTAGCCACTTTTCAAACTAAACTTACTTAAAAAGTATGTGTATTTTTGTACATGGTGGCTCAGTGATTAGCACTGTCACCTTGCAGCAAGAAGGTCACTGGTTCGAGCCCCAGCTGCGTCTCTTTTCACATTTCTGTGTGGAGTTTGCATGTTCTCCCTTTGTTGGCGTGGGTTTCCTCCGAGTGCTCTGGTTTCCCACACAGTCCTACGACAAGAAATCTTGTATAGGTGAATTGGATAAACTAAATTGGCCGTAGTGTGTGTGCGTGCGTGCGTGCGTGCGTGCATGTGTGCGTGCGTGCGTGCGTGCATGCTTGAGTGCGTTTGAGTGTGGATGAGTGTTTCCCAGTACTGAGTTGTAGCTGGAAGGGCATCTGCTACATAAAACATATGCTGGAATAGTTGGAGGTTCATTTCGCAGTGGAGAGCTCTGAAGTAGAAACTAAGCCGAAGAAAAATGAGTGAATGTACTTTGCAATTGTGCTAGCCAGTGGTTTTAGCCACTTTTCAGACTGTGCTCAACATTTTGTTTTTCATTTAAAATGCATATAGCAATTTATCTATAATGTTTTATTCAGATAATTATTTGAGAACTTTTAGTGATGTTTAAAAAGAAAATATTTTGAAGAATTTTGGAAACTTGACTGACATATTATGAAAAAATATCAATCCGATATATCGAGAAGTCAATGAGAGACAAATAGAGAACCACCAACTTATCCTGCAAATGTTTTATGCTGCGAATGCTCTTCAAGCTGCAACCCAGTACTGGGAAACACCCACACACTCTCGCATTCACACTCATACACTGACCAATTTTAGTTCATCCAATTCACCTATTGCGCTTGTCTTTGGGCTGTGAGGGAAACCAGAGCACCCGTAGAAAACCCACGCCAACATGAGGAAAACATGCAAACTCCACACAGAAATGCCAACTGGACCAGCCTGGATTCGAACCAGCGACCTTCTGGCTGTGAGGTGACAGTGCTAACCACAGAGACACCGTGTTGCCCTACTGGTTTCCAACATTCTTGAAGACCTAATTTTTGTTCAACTGAAAAAAAGAAACTCAAACAGGTTTGGATCTTGTTGAAGATGAGTAAATAATGACAAAATTTACATTTTTGCCCCCCCCTAATAAGTAATAAGTTAAAATAGCTTTAAAACACATTGTCCTGACTTATAGAACATATCTTTTTTAATGTACTGGTAATGTTACCCACTGATTTCCCAGAGATGGTTTGCAGCTGGAAGGGCATCCGCTGCTTAAAAACGTGCTGGATAAGTTGGCAGTTCATTCAGCTGTGGCGACCCCGGATTAATAAAGGGACTAAGCCGATAAGAAAATGAATGAATGAATGTTACCCATTTATAAGCATCACAGAATCTTCACATGCAGAAATGCTCCAAGTTCTTTAGCCCATCGTTAAGTGTATTTATTTACATGTAAATGTATGTCAATATATATTAATTCTGTTTTTACATTCATTTCAGCAATTTTATTAACTATTATATGCAAATGTTTATATGATTTATTTACAGTACAGTTTGTAAATTAATATTTTCAGCCTTTAATAGATATATTTATATGAGAGACAAACAATTTTAAC